>NW_026283618.1:0-29074 GCF_023373465.1 Oncorhynchus keta
CAGACCACCACTCAAATCAAATCACATCCACACAGACTGGTACTGCACAGACCACCACTCAAATCACATCCACACAGACTGGTACTGTACAGACCACCACTCAAATCAAATCACATCCACACAGACTGGTACTGTACAGACCACCACTCAAATCACATCCACACAGACTTGTACTGTACAGACCACCACTCAAATCACATCCACACAGACTGGTACTGTACAGACCACCACTCAAATCACATCCATACAGACTGGTACTGTACAGACCACCACTCAAATCACATCCACACACAGACTGGTACTGTACAGACCACCACTCAAATCACATCCACACAGACTGGTACTGTACAGACCACCACTCAAATCACATCCACACAGACTTGTACTGTACAGACCACCACTCAAATCACATCCACACAGACTGGTACTGTACAGACCACCACTCAAATCAAATCACATCCACACAGACTGGTACTGCACAGACCACCACTCAAATCACATCCACACAGACCGGTACTGTACAGACCACCACTCAAATCAAATCACATCCACACAGACTGGTACTGTACAGACCACCACTCAAATCACATACATACAGACGGCTACTGTACAGACCACCACTCACCACATCCACACAGACTGGTACTGTACAGACCACCACTCAAATCACATCCATACAGACTCGGTACTGTACAGACCACCACTCAAATCATCCACACAGACTGGTACTGTACAGACCACCACCAAATCAAATCCACACAGACTGGTACTGTACAGACCACCACCAAATCACATCCACACAGACTGGTACTGTACAGACCACCACTCAAATCAAATCCACACAGACTGGTACAATGTACAGACCACCACCAAATCACATCACATCCACACACAGACCGGTACTGTACAGACCACCACTCAAATCACATCCACACAGACTGGTACTGTACAGACCACCACTCTAATCACATCCACACAGACCGGTACTCGTACAGACCACCACTCAAATCACATCCACACAGACTGGTACTGCACAGACCACCAATCAAATCACATCCACACAGACTGGTACTGTACAGACCACCACCAAATCACATCCACACAGACTGGTACTGTACAGACCACCACTCAAATCACATCCACACACAGACTGGTACTGTACAGACCACCACTCAAATCAAAATCCACAGACTGGTCCTGTACAGACCACCACCAAATCACATCCACACAGACTGGTACTGTACAGACCACCACCAAATCACATCCACACAGACTGGTACTGTACAGACCACCACTCAAATCACATCCACACAGACTGGTACTCCACACAGTACAGACCACCACTAAAATCACATCCACACAGACTGGTACTGTACAGACCACCACTCAAATCACATCCACACAGACTGGTACTGTACAGACCACCACTAAATCAAATCACATCCACACAGACTGGTACTGTACAGACCACTACTCAAATCACATCCACACAGACTGGTACTGTACAGACCACCACTGAAATCTCATCCACACAGACTTGTACTGTACAGACCACCACTCAAATCACATCCACAAAGACTGGTACTGTACAGACCACCACTCAAATCAAATCACATCCACAGACTGGTACTGCATTGCACCACCACTCAAATCAAATCATTATCCAATAGACTGGTACTGGCCAGACCACCACTAAATCACATCCACACAGACTGGTACTGTACAGACCACCACTCAAATCAAATCACATCCACACAGACTGGTACTGTACAGACCACCACTCAAATCACATACATACAGACGGGGGTACCGTACAGACCACCACTCAAATCACATCCACACAGACCGGTACTGTACAGACCACCACTCAAATCACATCCATACAGACTGGAACTGTACAGACCACCACTCAAATCACATCCACACAGACTGGTACTGTACAGACCACCACTCAAATCAAATCCACACAGACTGGTACTGTACAGACCACCACTCAAATCACATCCACACAGACTGGTACTGTACAGACCACCACTCAAATCACATCAAATCAACACACAGACTGGTACTGTACAGACCACCACTCAAATCACATCACACACAGACTGGTACTGTACAGACCACCACTCAAATCACATCCACACAGACTGGTACTGTACAGACCACCACTCAAATCACATCCACACAGACTGGTACTGTACAGACCACCACTCAAATCACATCCACACAGACTGGTACTGTACAGACCACCACTCAAATCACATCCACACAGACTGGTACTGTACAGACCACCACTCAAATCACATCCACACAGACTGGTACTGTACAGACCACCACTCAAATCACATCCACACAGACTGGTACTGTACAGACCACCACTCAAATCACATCCACACAGACTTGTACTGTACAGACCACCACTCAAATCACATCCACACAGACTGGTACTGTACAGACCACCACTCAAATCAAATCACATCCACACAGACTGGTACTGCACAGACCACCACCAAATCACATCCACACAGACTGGTACTGTACACTCACCACTCAAATCAAATCACATCCACACAGACTGGTACTGTACAGACCACCACTCAAATCACATACATACAGACGGTTACTGTACAGACCACCTACCAAATTATCCACACAGACTGGTACTGTACAGACCACCACCAAACACATTCATACAGACTGGTACTGTACAGACTACCACTAAATCACATTCACACAGACTCTGTACTGCAGACCACACTTCAAAATCAAATTCACACAGACTGGTACTGTAGACCACCACTAAATCACATCCACACAGACTCGGTACTGTACAGGATCACCACTAAATCAAATCCACACAGACTGGTACTCGTACAGACCACCACTCAAATCACATCACATCCACACAGACTGGTACTGTACACACCACCACCAAATCACATCCACACAGACTGGTACTGTACAGACCACCACTCAAATCACATCCACACAGACTGGTACTGTACAGACCACCACTCAAATCACATCCACACAGACTGGTACTGCACAGACCACCACTCAAATCACATCCACACAGACTGGTACTGTACAGACCACCACTCAAATCACATCCACACAGACTGGTACTGTACAGACCACCACTCAAATCACTATCCACACACAGACTGGTACTGTACAGACCACCACTCAAATCACATCCACACAGACTGGTCCTGTACAGACCACCACTCAAATCACATCCACACAGACTGGTACTGTACAGACCACCGCTCAAATCACATCCACACAGACTGGTACTGTACAGACCACCACTCAAATCACATCCACACAGAATGGTACTGTACAGACCACCACTCAAATCACATCCACACAGACTGGTCCTGTACAGACCACCACTCAAATCACATCCACACAGACTGGTACTGTACAGACCACCACTCAAATCACATCCACACAGACTGGTACTGTACAGACCACCACCAAATCAAATCACATCCACACAGACTGGTACTGTACAGACCACTACTCAAATCACATCCACACAGACTGGTACTGTACAGACCACCACTCAAATCACATCCATACAGACTGGTACTGTACTGACCACCACTCAAATCACATCCACACAGACTTGTACTGTACAGACCACCACTCAAATCACATCACATCCACACAGACTGGTACTGTACAGACCACCACTCAAATCACCACATCCACACAGACTGGTACTGTACAGACCACCACTCAAATCACATCCACACAGACTGGTACTGTACAGACCACCACCAATCAAATCACATCCACACAGACTGGTACTGTACAGACCACCACTCAAATCACATCACATACCAGACTGGTACTGTACAGACCACCACTCAAATCACATCCACACAGACTGGTACTGTACAGACCACCACTCAAATCACATCCACACAGACTGGTACTGTACAGACCACCACTCAAATCACATCCACACAGACTGGTACTGTACAGACCACCACTCAAATCACATCCACACAGACTGGTACTGTACAGACCACCACTCAAATCACATCCACACAGACTGGTACTGTACAGACCACCACTCAAATCACATCCACACAGACTGGTACTGTACAGACCACCACTCAAATCACATCCACACAGACTGGTACTGTACAGACCACCACTCAAATCACATCCACACAGACTGGTACTGTACAGACCACCACTCAAATCACATCCACACAGACTGGTACTGTACAGACCACCACTCAAATCACATCCACACAGACTGGTACTGCACAGACCACCACTCAAATCACATCCACACAAGACTGGTACTGTACAGACCACCACTCAAATCACATCCACACAGACTGGTACTGTACAGACCACCACTCAAATCACATCCACACAGACTGGTACTGTACAGACCACCACTCAAATCACATCCACACAGACTGGTACTGTACAGACCACCACTCAAATCACATCCACACAGACTGGTACTGTACAGACCACCACTCAAATCACATCCACACAGACTGGTACTGTACAGACCACCACTCAAATCACATCCACACAGACTGGTACTGTACAGACCACCACTCAAATCACATCCACACAGACTGGTACTGTACAGACCACCACTCAAATCACATCCACACAGACTGGTACTGTACAGACCACCACTCAAATCACATCCACACAGACTGGTACTGTACAGACCACCACTCAAATCACATCCACACAGACTGGTACTGTACAGACCACCACTCAAATCAAATCACATCCACACAGACTGGTACTGTACAGACCACCACTCAAATCACATCCACACAGACTGGTACTGTACAGACCACCACTCAAATCACATCCACACAGACTGGTACTGTACAGACCACCACTCAAATCACATCCACACAGACTGGTACTGTACAGACCACCACTCAAATCACATCCACACAGACTGGTACTGTACAGACCACCACTCAAATCAACATCCACACAGACTGGTACTGTACAGACCACCACTCAAATCACATCCACACAGACTGGTACTGTACAGACCACCACTCAAATCACATCCACACAGACTGGTACTGTACAGACCACCACTCAAATCACATCACATCCACACAGACTGGTACTGTACAGACCACCACTCAAATCACATCCACACAGACTGGTACTGTACAGACCACCACTCAAATCACATCCACACAGACTGGTACTGTACAGACCACCACTCAAATCACATCCACACAGACTGGTACTGCACAGACCACCACTCAAATCACATCCACACAGACTGGTACTGTACAGACCACCACTCAAATCACATCCACACAGACTGGTACTGTACAGACCACCACTCAAATCACATCCACACAGACTGGTACTGTACAGACCACCACTCAAATCACATCCACACAGACTGGTACTGTACAGACCACCACTCAAATCACATCCACACAGACTGGTACTGTACAGACCACCACTCAAATCACATCCACACAGACTGGTACTGTACAGACCACCACTCAAATCACATCCACACAGACTGGTACTGTACAGACCACCACTCAAATCACATCCACACAGACTGGTACTGTACAGACCACCACTCAAATCACATCCACACAGACTGGTACTGTACAGACCACCACTCAAATCACATCCACACAGACTGGTACTGTACAGACCACCACTCAAATCACATCCACACAGACTGGTACTGTACAGACCACCACTCAAATCACATCCACACAGACTGGTACTGTACAGACCACCACTCAAATCACATCCACACAGACTGGTACTGTACAGACCACCACTCAAATCACATCCACACAGACTGGTACTGTACAGACCACCACTCAAATCAAATCACATCCACACAGACTGGTACTGTACAGACCACCACTCAAATCACATCCACACAGACTGGTACTGTACAGACCACCACTCAAATCAAATCACATCCACAGACTGGTACTGTACAGACCACCACTCAAATCACATACATACAGACGGGTACTCTACAGACCACCACTCAAATCACATCCACACAGACTGGTCCTGTACAGACCACCACTCAAATCACATCCATACAGACTGGTACTGTACAGACCACCACTCAAATCACATCCACACAGACTTGTACTGTACAGACCACCGCTCAAATCACATCCACACAGACTGGTACTGTACAGACCACCACTCAAATCAAATCACATCCACACAGACTGGTACTGTACAGACCACCACTCAAATCACATCCACACAGACTGGTACTGTACAGACCACCACTCAAAACACATCCACACAGACTGGTACTGTACAGACCACCACTCAAATCACATCCACACACAGACTGGTACTGTGTACAGACCACCACTCAAATCACATCCACACAGACTGGTACTGTACAGACCACCACTCAAATCAAATCCACACAGACTGGTACTGTACAGACCAACACTCAAAGCACATCCACACAGACTGGTACTGTACAGACCACCACTCAAATCAAATCCACACAGACTGGTACTGTACAGACCACCACTCAAATCACATCACATCCACACACAGACTGGTACTGTACAGACCACCACTCAATTCCACATCCACACAGACTGGTACTGTACAGACCACCACTCAAATCACATCCACACAGACTGGTCCTGTACAGACCACCACTCAAATCACATCCACACAGACTGGTACTGTACAGACCACCACTCAAATCACATCCACACAGACTTGTACTGTACAGACCACCACTCAAATCACATCCACACAGACTGGTACTGTACAGACCACCACTCAAATCAAATCACATCCACACAGACTGGTACTGTACAGACCACCACTCAAATCAAATCACATCCACACAGACTGGTACTGTACAGACCACTACTCAAATCACATCCACACAGACTGGTACTGTACAGACCACCACTCAAATCAAATCACATCCACAGACTGGTACTGTAGAGACCACCACTCAAATCACATACATACAGACGGGTACTGTACATACCACCGCTCAAATCACATCCACACAGACTGGTACTGTACAGACCACCACTCAAATCACATCCATACAGACTGGTACTGTACAAACCACCACTCAAATCACATCCACACAGACTTGTACTGTACAGACCACCGCTCAAATCACATCCACACAGACTGGTACTGTACAGACCACCACTCAAATCAAATCACGTCCACACAGACTGGTTCTGTACAGACCACCACTCAAATCACATCCACACAGACTGGTAATGTACAGACCACCACTCAAATCACATCCACACACAGACTGGTACTGTACAGACCACCACTCAAATCACATCCACACAGACTGGTACTGTACAGACCACCACTCAAATCAAATCCACACAGACTGGTACTGTACAGACCAACACTCAAATCACATCCACACAGACTGGTACTGTACAGACCACCACTCAAATCAAATCCACACAGACTGGTACTGTACAGACCACCACTCAAATCACATCCACACAGACTGGTCCTGTACAGACCACCACTCAAATCACATCCACACAGACTGGTACTGTACAGACCACCGCTCAAATCACATCCACACAGACTGGTACTGTACAGACCACCACTCAAATCACATCCACACAGACTGGTACTGTACAGACCACCACTCAAATCACATCCACACAGACTGGTACTGTACAGACCACCACTCAAATCACATCACACAGACTGGTACTGTACAGACCACCACTCAAATCACATCCACACAGACTGGTACTGTACAGACCACCACTCAAATCACATCCACACAGACTGGTACTGTACAGACCACCACTCAAATCAAATCACATCCACACAGACTGGTACTGTACAGACCACCACTCAAATCAAATCACATCCACACAGACTGGTACTGTACAGACCACCACTCAAATCACATCCACACAGACTGGTACTGTACAGACCACCACTCAAATCAAATCACATCCACACAGACTGGTACTGTACAGACCACCACTCAAATCACATCCACACAGACTGGTACTGTACAGACCACCACTCAAATCACATCCACACAGACTGGTCCTGTACAGACCACCACTCAAATCACATCCACACAGACTGGTACTGTACAGACCACCGCTCAAATCACATCCACACAGACTGGTACTGTACAGACCACCACTCAAATCACATCCACACAGACTGGTACTGTACAGACCACCACTCAAATCAAATCCACACAGACTGGTACTGTACAGACCACCACTCAAATCACATCACACAGACTGGTACTGTACAGACCACCACTCAAATCACATCCACACAGACTGGTACTGTACAGACCACCACTCAAATCACATCCACACAGACTGGTACTGTACAGACCACCACTCAAATCAAATCACATCCACACAGACTGGTACTGTACAGACCACCACTCAAATCAAATCACATCCACAGAGAGACTGGTACTGTACAGACCACCACTCAAATCACATCCACACAGACTGGTACTGTACAGACCACCACTCAAATCAAATCACATCCACACAGACTGGTACTGTACAGACCACCACTCAAATCACATCCACACAGACTGGTACTGTACAGACCACCACTCAAATCACATCCACACAGACTGGTACTGTACAGACCACCACTCAAATCACATCCACACAGACTGGTACTGTACAGACCACCACTCAAATCAAATCACATCCACACAGACTGGTACTGTACAGACCACCACTCAAATCACATCACATCCACGCAGACTGGTACTGCACAGACCACCACTCAAATCACATCCACACAGACTGGTACTGTACAGACCACCACTCAAATCAAATCACATCCACACAGACTGGTACTGTACAGACCACCACTCAAATCACATACATACAGACGGGTACTGTACAGACCACCGCTCAAATCACATCCACACAGACTGGTACTGTACAGACCACCACTCAAATCAAATCACGTCCACACAGACTGGTTCTGTACAGACCACCACTCAAATCACATCCCACAGACTGGTAATGTACAGACCACCACTCAAATCACATCCACACACAGACTGGTACTGTACAGACCACCACTCAAATCACATCCACACAGACTGGTACTGTACAGACCACCACTCAAATCAAATCCACACAGACTGGTACTGTACAGACCAACACTCAAATCACATCCACACAGACTGGTACTGTACAGACCACCACTCAAATCAAATCCACACAGACTGGTACTGTACAGACCACCACTCAAATCACATCCACACAGACTGGTCCTGTACAGACCACCACTCAAATCACATCCACACAGACTGGTACTGTACAGACCACCGCTCAAATCACATCCACACAGACTGGTACTGTACAGGCCACCACTCAAATCACATCCACACAGACTGGTACTGTACAGACCACCACTCAAATCAAATCCACACAGACTGGTACTGTACAGACCACCACTCAAATCACATCCACACAGACTGGTACTGTACAGACCACCACTCAAATCACATCCACACAGACTGGTACTGTACAGACCACCACTCAAATCACATCCACACAGACTGGTACTGTACAGACCACCACTCAAATCAAATCACATCCACACAGACTGGTACTGTACAGACCACCACTCAAATCAAATCACATCCACACAGACTGGTACTGCACAGACCACCACTCAAATCACATCCACACAGACTGGTACTGTACAGACCACCACTCAAATCAAATCACATCCACACAGACTGGTACTGTACAGACCACCACTCAAATCACATCCACACAGACTGGTACTGTACAGACCACCACTCAAATCACATCCACACAGACTGGTCCTGTACAGACCACCACTCAAATCACATCACACAGACTGGTACTGTACAGACCACCGCTCAAATCACATCCACACAGACTGGTACTGTACAGACCACCACTCAAATCACATCCACACAGACTGGTACTGTACAGACCACCACTCAAATCAAATCCACACAGACTGGTACTGTACAGACCACCACTCAAATCACATCCACAGACTGGTACTGTACAGACCACCACTCAAATCACATCCACACAGACTGGTACTGTACAGACCACCACTCAAATCAAATCACATCCACACAGACTGGTACTGTACAGACCACCACTCAAATCAAATCACATCCACACAGACTGGTACTGTACAGACCACCACTCAAATCAAATCACATCCACACAGACTGGTACTGTACAGACCACCACTCAAATCACATCCACACAGACTGGTACTGTACAGACCACCACTCAAATCAAATCACATCCACACAGACTGGTACTGTACAGACCACCACTCAAATCACATCCACACAGACTGGTACTGTACAGACCACCACTCAAATCACATCCACACAGACTGGTACTGTACAGACCACCACTCAAATCACATCCACACAGACTGGTACTGTACAGACCACCACCAAATCAAATCACATCCACACAGACTGGTACTGTACAGACCACCACTCAAATCAAATCACATCCACGCAGACTGGTACTGCACAGACCACCACTCAAATCACATCCACACAGACTGGTACTGTACAGACCACCACTCAAATCAAATCACATCCACACAGACTGGTACTGTACAGACCACCACTCAAATCACATACATACAGACGGGTACTGTACAGACCACCACTCAAATCACATCCACACAGACTGGTACTGTACAGACCACCACTCAAATCAAAATCCACAGACTGGTACTGTACAGACCACCACTCAAATCAAAATCCACACAGACTGGTACTGTACAGACCACCACTCAAATCAAATCCACACAGACTGGTACTGTACAGACCAACACTCAAATCACATCCACACAGACTGGTCCTGTACAGACCACCACTCAAATCAAATCCACACAGACTGGTACTGTACAGACCACCACTCAAATCACATCACATCCACACACAGACTGGTACTGTACAGACCACCACTCAAATCACATCCACACAGACTGGTACTGTACAGACCACCACTCAAATCACATACACACAGACTTGTACTGTACAGACCACCACTCAAATCACATCAACACAGACTGGTACTGCACAGACCACCAATCAAATCACATCCACACAGACTGGTACTGTACAGACCACCACTCAAATCACATCCACACAGACTGGTACTGTACAGACCACCACTCAAATCACATCCACACACAGACTGGTACTGTACAGACCACCACTCAAATCAAATCCACACAGACTGGTACTGTACAGACCACCACTCAAATCACATCCACACAGACTTGTACTGTACAGACCACCACTCAAATCACATCCACACAGACTGGTACTGCACAGACCACCACTCAAATCACATCCACACAGACTGGTACTGTACAGACCACCACTCAAATCAAATCCACACAGACTGGTACTGTACAGACCACCACTCAAATCACATCCACACAGACTTGTACTGTGCAGACCACCACTCAAATCACATCCACACAGACTGGTACTGTACAGACCACCACTCAAATCACATCCACACAGACTGGTACTGTACAGACCACCACTCAAATCACATCCACACAGACTGGTACTGTACAGACCACCACTCAAATCAAATCCACACAGACTGGTACTGTACAGACCACCACTCAAATCACATCCACACAGACTGGTACTGTACAGACCACCACTCAAATCACATCCACACAGACTGGTACTGTACAGACCACCACTCAAATCACATCCACACAGACTGGTACTGTACAGACCACCACTCAAATAAAATCACATCCACACAGACTGGTACTGTACAGACCACTACTCAAATCAAATCACATCCACACAGACTGGTACTGTACAGACCACTACTCAAATCACATCCACACAGACTGGTACTGTACAGACCACCACTCAAATCAAATCACATCCACACAGACTGGTACTGCACAGACCACCACTCAAATCACATCCACACAGACTGGTACTGTACAGACTACCACTCAAATCAAATCACATCCAAACAGACTGGTACTGTACAGACCACCACTCAAATCACATACATACAGACGGGTACTGTACAGACCACCACTCAAATCACATCCACACAGACTGGTACTGTACAGACCACCACTCAAATCACATCCATACAGACTGGTACTGTACAGACCACCACTCAAATCACATCACATCCACACACAGACTGGTACTGTACAGACCACCACTCAAATCACATCCACACAGACTGGTACTGTACAGACCACCACTCAAATCACATCCACACAGACTTGTACTGTACAGACCACCACTCAAATCACATCAACACAGACTGGTACTGCACAGACCACCAATCAAATCACATCACACAGACTGGTACTGTACAGACCACCACTCAAATCACATCACACAGACTGGTACTGTACAGACCACCACTCAAATCACATCCACACACAGACTGGTACTGTACAGACCACCACTCAAATCAAATCCACACAGACTGGTACTGTACAGACCACCACTCAAATCACATCCACACAGACTTGTACTGTACAGACCACCACTCAAATCACATCCACACAGACTGGTACTGCACAGACCACCACTCAAATCACATCCACACAGACTGGTACTGTACAGACCACCACTCAAATCACATCCACACAGACTGGTACTGTACAGACCACCACTCAAATCACATCCACACACAGACTGGTACTGTACAGACCACCACTCAAATCAAATCCACACAGACTGGTACTGTACAGACCACCACTCAAATCACATCCACACAGACTGGTACTGTACAGACCACCACTCAAATCACATCCACACAGACTGGTACTGTACAGACCACCGCTCAAATCACATCCACACAGACTGGTACTGTACAGACCACCACTCAAATCAAATCACATCCACACAGACTGGTACTGTACAGACCACCACTCAAATCAAATCACATCCACACAGACTGGTACTGTACAGACCACTACTCAAATCACATCCACACAGACTGGTACTGTACAGACCACCACTCAAATCAAATCACATCCACACAGACTGGTACTGTACAGACCACCACTCAAATCACATACATACAGACGGGTACTGTACAGACCACCACTCAAATCACATCCACACAGACTGGTACTGTACAGACCACCACTCAAATCACATCCATACAGACTGGTACTGTACAGACCACCACTCAAATCACATCCACACAGACTTGTACTGTACAGACCACCGCTCAAATCACATCCACACAGACTGGTACTGTACAGACCACCACTCAAATCAAATCACATCCACACAGACTGGTACTGTACAGACCACCACTCAAATCACATCCACACAGACTGGTACTGTACAGACCACCACTCAAATCACATCCACACAGACTGGTACTGTACAGACCACCACTCAAATCACATCCACACAGACTGGTACTGTACAGACCACCACTCAAATCACATCCACACAGACTGGTACTGTACAGACCAACACTCAAAGCACATCCACACAGACTGGTACTGTACAGACCACCACTCAAATCAAATCCACACAGACTGGTACTTTACAGACCACCACTCAAATCACATCACATCCACACACAGACTGGTACTGTACAGACCACCACTCAATTCACATCCACACAGACTGGTACTGTACAGACCACCACTCAAATCACATCCACACAGACTGGTACTGTACAGACCACCACTCAAATCACATCCACACAGACTGGTACTGTACAGACCACCACTCAAATCAAATCACATCCACACAGACTGGTACTGTACAGACCACTACTCAAATCACATCCACACAGACTGGTACTGTACAGACCACCACTCAAATCAAATCACATCCACACAGACTGGTACTGTACAGACCACCACTCAAATCAAATCACATCCACACAGACTGGTACTGTACAGACCACTACTCAAATCACATCCACACAGACTGGTACTGTACAGACCACCACTCAAATCAAATTCACACAGACTGGTACTGTAGAGACCACCACTCAAATCACATACATACAGACGGGTACTGTACATACCACCACTCAAATCACATCCACACAGACTGGTACTGTATTGACCACCACTCAAATCACATCCATACAGACTGGTACTGTACAAACCACCACTCAAATCATATCCACACAGACTTGTACTGTACAGACCACCGCTCAAATCACATCCACACAGACTGGTACTGTACAGACCACCACTCAAATCAAATCACGTCACACAGACTGGTTCTGTACAGACCACCACTCAAATCACATCCACACAGACTGGTACTGTACAGACCACCACTCAAATCACATCCACACAGACTGGTAATGTACAGACCACCACTCAAATCACATCCACACACAGACTGGTACTGTACAGACCACCACTCAAATCACATCCACACAGACTGGTACTGTACAGACCACCACTCAAATCACATCCACACAGACTGGTACTGTACAGACCACCACTCAAATCACATCCACACAGACTGGTACTGTACAGACCACCACTCAAATCAAATTCACACAGACTGGTACTGTACAGACCACCACTCAAATCACATCCACACAGACTGGTCCTGTACAGACCACCACTCAAATCACATCCACACAGACTGGTACTGTACAGACGACCGCTCAAATCACATCCACACAGACTGGTACTGTACAGACCACCACTCAAATCAAATTCACACAGACTGGTACTGTACAGACCACCACTCAAATCAAATCCACACAGACTGGTACTGTACAGACCACCACTCAAATCAAATCCACACAGACTGGTACTGTACAGACCACCACTCAAATCACATCCACACAGACTTGTACTGTACAGACCACCACTCAAATCACATCACATCCACACAGACTGGTACTGTACAGACCACCACTCAAATCAAATCACATCCACACAGACTGGTACTGTACAGACCACCACTCAAATCAAATCACATCCACACAGACTGGTACTGCACAGACCACCACTCAAATCACATCCACACAGACTGGTACTGTACAGACCACCACTCAAATCAAATCACATCCACACAGACTGGTACTGTACAGACCACCACTCAAATCACATACATACTGACGGGTACTGTACAGACCACCACTCAAATCACATCCACACAGACTGGTACTGTACAGACCACCACTCAAATCACATCCATACAGACTGGCACTGTACAGACCACCACTCAAATCACATCCACACAGACTGGTACTGTACAGACCACCACTCAAATCAAATCCACACAGACTGGTACTGTACAGACCAACACTCAAATCACATCCACACAGACTGGTACTGTACAGACCACCACTCAAATCAAATCCACACAGACTGGTGCTGTACAGACCACAACTCAAATCACATCCACACAGACTGGTACTGTACAGACCACCACTCAAATCACATCCACACAGACTTGTACTGTACAGACCACCACTCCAAATCACATACACACAGACTGGTACTGTACAGACCACCACTCAAATCAAATCACATCCACACAGACTGGTACTGTACAGACCACCACTCAAATCAAATCACATCCACACAGACTGGTACTGTACAGACCACTACTCAAATCACATCCACACAGACTGGTACTGTACAGACCACCACTCAAATCAAATCACATCCACACAGACTGGTACTGTAGAGACCACCACTCAAATCACATACATACAGACGGGTACTGTACATACCACCACTCAAATCACATCCACACAGACTGGTACTGTACAGACCACCACTCAAATCACATCCATACAGACTGGTACTGTACAAACCACCACTCAAATCACATCCACACAGACTTGTACTGTACAGACCACCGCTCAAATCACATCCACACAGACTGGTCCTGTACAGACCACCACTCAAATCACATCCACACAGACTGGTACTGTACAGACCACCGCTCAAATCACATCCACACAGACTGGTACTGTACAGACCACCACTCAAATCACATCCACACAGACTGGTACTGTACAGACCACCACTCAAATCAAATCCACACAGACTGGTACTGTACAGACCACCACTCAAATCACATCCACACAGACTGGTCCTGTACAGACCACCACTCAAATCACATCCACACAGACTGGTACTGTACAGACCACCGCTCAAATCACATCCACACAGACTGGTACTGTACAGACCACCACTCAAATCACATCCACACAGACTGGTACTGTACAGACCACCACTCAAATCAAATCCACACAGACTGGTACTGTACAGACCACCACTCAAATCACATCCACACAGACTGGTACTGTACAGACCACCACTCAAATCACATCCACACAGACTGGTACTGTACAGACCACCACTCAAATCACATCCACACAGACTGGTACTGTACAGACCACCACTCAAATCAAATCACATCCACACAGACTGGTACTGTACAGACCACCACTCAAATCAAATCACATCCACACAGACTGGTACTGCACAGACCACCACTCAAATCACATCCACACAGACTGGTACTGTACAGACCACCACTCAAATCAAATCACATCCACACAGACTGGTACTGTACAGACCACCACTCAAATCACATACATACTGACGGGTACTGTACAGACCACCACTCAAATCACATCCACACAGACTGGTACTGTACAGACCACCACTCAAATCACATCCATACAGACTGGCACTGTACAGACCACCACTCAAATCACATCCACACAGACTGGTACTGTACAGACCACCACTCAAATCAAATCCACACAGACTGGTACTGTACAGACCAACACTCAAATCACATCCACACAGACTGGTACTGTACAGACCACCACTCAAATCAAATCCACACAGACTGGTGCTGTACAGACCACCACTCAAATCACATCCACACAGACTGGTACTGTACAGACCACCACTCAAATCACATCCACACAGACTTGTACTGTACAGACCACCACTCAAATCACATACACACAGACTGGTACTGTACAGACCACCACTCAAATCAAATCACATCCACACAGACTGGTACTGTACAGACCACCACTCAAATCAAATCACATCCACACAGACTGGTACTGTACAGACCACTACTCAAATCACATCCACACAGACTGGTACTGTACAGACCACCACTCAAATCAAATCACATCCACACAGACTGGTACTGTAGAGACCACCACTCAAATCACATACATACAGACGGGTACTGTACATACCACCACTCAAATCACATCCACACAGACTGGTACTGTACAGACCACCACTCAAATCACATCCATACAGACTGGTACTGTACAAACCACCACTCAAATCACATCCACACAGACTTGTACTGTACAGACCACCGCTCAAATCACATCCCACAGACTGGTCCTGTACAGACCACCACTCAAATCACATCCACACAGACTGGTACTGTACAGACCACCGCTCAAATCACATCCACACAGACTGGTACTGTACAGACCACCACTTAAATCACATCCACACAGACTGGTACTGTACAGACCACCACTCAAATCACATCCACACAGACTGGTACTGTACAGACCACCACTCAAATCAAATCACATCACACAGACTGGTACTGTACAGACCACCACTCAAATCAAATCACATCCACACAGACTGGTACTGCACAGACCACCACTCAAATCACATCCACACAGACTGGTACTGTACAGACCACCACTCAAATCAAATCACATCCACACAGACTGGTACTGTACAGACCACCACTCAAATCACATACATACAGACGGGTACTGTACAGACCACCACTCAAATCACATCCACACAGACTGGTACTGTACAGACCACCACTCAAATCACATCCATACAGACTGGTACTGTACAGACCACCACTCAAATCACATCCACACAGACTGGTACTGTACAGACCACCACTCAAATCAAATCCACACAGACTGGTACTGTACAGACCAACACTCAAATCACATCACACAGACTGGTACTGTACAGACCACCACTCAAATCAAATCCACACAGACTGGTACTGTACAGACCACCACTCAAATCACATCACATCCACACACAGACTGGTACTGTACAGACCACCACTCAAATCACATCCACACAGACTGGTACTGTACAGACCACCACTCAAATCACATCCACACAGACTTGTACTGTACAGACCACCACTCAAATCACATCCACACAGACTGGTACTGCACAGACCACCACTCAAATCACATCCACACAGACTGGTACTGTACAGACCACCACTCAAATCACATCCACACAGACTGGTACTGTACAGACCACCACTCAAATCAAATCCACACAGACTGGTACTGTACAGACCACCACTCAAATCAAATCCACACAGACTGGTACTGTACAGACCACCAGTCAAATCACATCCACACACAGACTGGTACTGTACAGACCACCACTCAAATCAAATCCACACAGACTGGTACTGTACAGACCACCACTCAAATCACATCCACACAGACTGGTACTGCACAGACCACCACTCAAATCACATCCACACAGACTGGTACTGTACAGGATAGGTAAGTAATCCTTCTCACCCCCTAAAAAGATTTAGATGCACTATTGTAAAGTGGCTGTTCCACTGGATGTCATAAGGTGTATGCACCAATTTGTAAGTCGCTCTGGATAAGAGCGTCTGCTAAATGACTTAAATGTAAATGTAAATGTAAATGTACAGACCACCACTCAAATCACATCCACACAGACTGGTACTGTACAGACCACCAATCAAATAAAATCACATCCACACAGACTGGTACTGTACAGACCACCACTCAAATCAAATCACATCCACACAGACTGGTACTGTACAGGCCACTACTCAAATCACATCCACACAGACTGGTACTGTACAGACCACCACTCAAATCAAATCACATCCACAGACTGGTACTGTAGAGACCACCACTCAAATCACATACATACAGACGGGTACTGTACAGACCACCACTCAAATCACATCCACACAGACTGGTACTGTACAGACCACCACTCAAATCACATCCACACAGACTGGTACTGTACAGACCACTACTCAAATCACATCCACACAGACTGGTACTGTACAGACCACCACTCAAATCAAATCACATCCACACAGACTGGTACTGTACAGACCACCACTCAAATCAAATCACATCCACACAGACTGGTACTGTACAGACCACCACTCAAATCACATCCACACAGACTGGTAATGTACAGACCACCACTCAAATCACATCCACACACAGACTGGTACTGTACAGACCACCACTCAAATCACATCCACACAGACTGGTACTGTACAGACCACCACTCAAATCAAATCCACACAGACTGGTACTGTACAGACCAACACTCAAATCACATCCACACAGACTGGTACTGTACAGACCACCACTCAAATCAAATCCACACAGACTGGTACTGTACAGACCACCACTCAAATCACATCCACACAGACTGGTCCTGTACATACCACCACTCAAATCACATCCACACAGACTGGTACTGTACAGACCACCGCTCAAATCACATCCACACAGACTGGTACTGTACAGACCACCACTCAAATCACATCCACACAGACTGGTACTGTACAGACCACCACTCAAATCAAATCCACACAGACTGGTACTGTACAGACCACCACTCAAATCACATCCACACAGACTGGTACTGTACAGACCACCACTCAAATCACATCCACACATACTGGTACTGTACAGACCACCACTCAAATCACATCCACACAGACTGGTACTGTACAGACCACCACTCAAATCAAATCACATCCACACAGACTGGTACTGTACAGACCACCACTCAAATCAAATCACATCCACACAGACTGGTACTGCACAGACCCCACTCAAATCACATCCACACAGACTGGTACTGTACAGACCACCACTCAAATCAAATCACATCCACACAGACTGGTACTGTACAGACCACCACTCAAATCACATACATACAGACGGGTACTGTACAGACCACCACTCAAATCACATCCACACAGACTGGTACTGTACAGACCACCACTCAAATCACATCCATACAGACTGGTACTGTACAGACCACCACTCAAATCACATCCACACAGACTGGTACTGTACAGACCACCACTCAAATAAAATCCACACAGACTGGTACTGTACAGACCAACACTCAAATCACATCCACACAGACTGGTACTGTACAGACCACCACTCAAATCACATCCACACAGACTGGTACTGTATAGATCACCACTCAAATCAAATCCACACAGACTGGTACTGTACAGACCACCACTCAAATCACATCCACACAGACTGGTACTGTACAGACCACCACTCAAATCACATCCACACACAGACTGGTACTGTACAGACCACCACTCAAATCAAAATCCACACAGACTGGTACTGTACAGACCACCACTCAAATCAAAATCCACACAGACTGGTACTGCACAGACCACCACTCAAATCACATCCACACAGACTGGTACTGTACAGACCACCACTCAAATCAAAATCCACACAGACTGGTACTGTACAGACCACCACTCAAATCACATCCACACAGACTGGTACTGTACAGACCACCACTCAAATCAAATCCACACAGACTGGTACTGTACAGACCACCACTCAAATCACATCACATCCACACACAGACTGGTACTGTACAGACCACCACTCAAATCACATCCACACAGACTTGTACTGTACAGACCACCACTCAAATCACATCCACACAGACTGGTACTGCACAGACCACCACTCAAATCACATCCACACAGACTGGTACTGTACAGACCACCACTCAAATCACATCCACACAGACTGGTACTGTACAGACCACCACTCAAATCAAATCCACACAGACTGGTACTGTACAGACCACCACTCAAATCAAATCCACACAGACTGGTACTGTACAGACCACCACTCAAATCACATCCACACACAGACTGGTACTGTACAGACCACCACTCAAATCAAATCCACACAGACTGGTACTGTACAGACCACCACTCAAATCACATCCACACAGACTGGTACTGCACAGACCACCACTCAAATCACATCCACACAGACTGGTACCGTACAGGATAGGGTAAGTAATCCTTCTCACCCCCCTAAAAAGATTTAGATGCACTATTGTAAAGTGGCTGTTCCACTGGATGTCATAAGGTGTATGCACCAATTTGTAAGTCGCTCTGGATAAGAGCGTCTGCTAAATGACTTAAATGTAAATGTAAATGTACAGACCACCACTCAAATCACATCCACACAGACTGGTACTGTACAGACCACCACTCAAATAGAATCACATCCACACAGACTGGTACTGTACAGACCACTACTCAAATCACATCCACACAGACTGGTACTGTACAGACCACCACTCAAATCAAATCACATCCACACAGACTGGTACTGTAGAGACCACCACTCAAATCACATCCATACAGACTGGTACTGTACAGACCACCACTCAAATCACATCCACACAGACTGGTACTGTACAGACCACCACTCAAATCAAATCCACACAGACTGGTACTGTACAGACCAACACTCAAATCACATTCACACAGACTGGTACTGTACAGACCACCACTCAAATCAAATCCACACAGACTGGTACTGTACAGACCACCACTCAAATCACATCACATCCACACACAGACGGGTACTGTACAGACCACCACTCAAATCACATCCACACAGACTGGTACTGTACAGACCACCACTCAAATCACATCCACACAGACTTGTACTGTACATACCACCACTGAAATCACATCCACACAGACTGGTACTGCACAGACCACCACTCAAATCACATCCACACAGACTGGTACTGTACAGACCACCACTCAAATCACATCCACACAGACTGGTACTGTACAGACCACCACTCAAATCACATCCACACAGACTGGTACTGCACAGACCACCACTCAAATCACATCCACACAGACTGGTACTGCACAGACCACCACTCAAATCACATCCACACAGACTGGTACTGTACAGAACACCACTCAAACCACATCCACACAGACTGGTACTGTACAGACCACCACTCAAATCACATCCACACAGACTGGTACTGTACAGACCACCACTCAAATCAAATCACATCCACACAGACTGGTACTGTACAGACCACCACTCAAATCACATCCACACACAGACTGTTACTGTACAGAACACCACTCAAATCACATCCACACAGACTGGTACTGTACAGACAACCACTCAAATCACATCCACACAGAC
Organism: Oncorhynchus keta; assembly: GCF_023373465.1. Taxonomy (NCBI): domain Eukaryota; kingdom Metazoa; phylum Chordata; class Actinopteri; order Salmoniformes; family Salmonidae; genus Oncorhynchus; species Oncorhynchus keta. Next base: position 22,347 of record NW_026283618.1, read on the forward strand.
TGGTACTGTACAGACCACAACTCAAATCACATCCACACAGACTGGTACTGTACAGACCACCACTCAAATCAATCACATCCACACACAGACTGGTACTGTACAGACCACCACTCAAATCACATCCACACTGTACAGACCACCACTCAAATCACATCCACACAGACTGGTACTGCACAGACCACCACTCAAATCACATCCACACAGACTGGTACTGTACAGACCACCACTCAAATCACATCCACACAGACTGGTACTGTACAGACCACCACTCAAATCACATCCACACAGACTGGTACTGTACAGACAACCACTCAAATCACATCCACACAGACTGGTACTGTACAGACCACAACTCAAATCACATCCACACAGACTGGTACTGTACAGACCACCACTCAAATCACATCACATCCACACACAGACTGGTACTGCACAGACCACCACTCAAATCACATCCACACTGTACAGACCACCACTCAAATCACATCCACACAGACTGGTACTGCACAGACCACCACTCAAATCACATCCACACAGACTGGTACTGTACAGACCACCACTCAAATCACATCCACACAGACTGGTACTGTACAGACCACCACTCAAATCAAATCCACACAGACTGGTACTGTACAGACCACCACTCAAATCAAATCCACACAGACTGGTACTGTACAGACCACCACTCAAATCACATCCACACACAGACTGGTACTGTACAGACCACCACTCAATTCACATCCACACAGACTGGTACTGTACAGACCACCACTCAAATCACATCCACACAGACTGGTACTGTACAGACCACCACTCAAATCACATCCACACAGACTTGTACTGTACAGACCACCACTCAAATCACATCCACACAGACTGGTACTGTACAGACCACCACTCAAATCAAATCACATCCACACAGACTGGTACTGTACAGACCACCACTCAAATCACATCCACACACAGACTGTTACTGTACAGACCACCACTCAAATCAAATCCACACAGACTGGTACTGTACAGAACACCACTCAAATCACATCCACACAGACTGGTACTGTACAGACCACCACTCAAATCACATCCACACAGACTGGTACTGTACAGACCACCACTCAAATCACATCCACACAGACTGGTACTGTACAGACCACCACTCAAATCATCACATCCACACACAGACTGGTACTGCACAGACCACCACTCAAATCACATCCACACTGTACAGACCACCACTCAAATCACATCCACACAGACTGGTACTGCACAGACCACCACTCAAATCACATCCACACAGACTGGTACTGTACAGACCACCACTCAAATCACATCCACACAGACTGGTACTGTACAGACCACCACTCAAATCAAATCCACACAGACTGGTACTGTACAGACCACCACTCAAATCAAATCACATCCACACAGACTGGTACTGTACAGACCACCACTCAAATCACATCCACACAGACTGGTACTGTACAGACCACCGCTCAAATCACATCCACACAAACTGGTACTGTACAGACCACCACTCAAATCACATCCACACAGACTGGTACTGTACAGACCACCACTCAAATCACATCCACACAGACTGGTACTGCACAGACCACCACTCAAATCACATCCACACAGACTGGTACTGCACAGACCACCACTCAAATCACATCCACACAGACTTGTACTGTACAGACCACCACTCAAATCACATCCACACAGACTGGTACTGCACAGACCACCACTCAAATCACATCCACACAGACTGGCACTGCACAGACCACCACTCAAATCACATCCACACAGACTGGTACTGTACAGAACACCACTCAAACCACATCCACACAGACTGGTACTGTACAGACCACCACTCAAATCACATCCACACAGACTGGTACTGTACAGACCACCACTCAAATCAAATCACATCCACACAGACTGGTACTGTACAGACCACCACTCAAATCACATCCACACACAGACTGTTACTGTACAGACCACCACTCAAATCAAATCCACACAGACTGGTACTGTACAGAACACCACTCAAATCACATCCACACAGACTGGTACTGTACAGACACCACTCAAATCACATCCACACAGACTGGTACTGTACAGACCACCACTCAAATCACATCCACACAGACTGGTACTGTACAGACCACCACTCAAATCACATCACATCCACACACAGACTGGTACTGCACAGACCACCACTCAAATCACATCCACACTGTACAGACCACCACTCAAATCACATCCACACAGACTGGTACTGTACAGACCACCACTCAAATCACATCCACACAGACTGGTACTGTACAGACCACCACTCAAATCACATCCACACAGACTGGTACTGTACAGACCACCACTCAAATCAAATCCACACAGACTGGTACTGTACAGACCACCACTCAAATCAAATCCACACAGACTGGTACTGTACAGACCACCACTCAAATCACATCCACACACAGACTGGTACTGTACAGACCACCACTCAATTCACATCCACACAGACTGGTACTGTACAGACCACCACTCAAATCACATCCACACAGACTGGTACTGTACAGACCACCACTCAAATCACATCCACACAGACTTGTACTGTACAGACCACCACCAAATCACATCCACACAGACTGGTACTGTACAGACCACCACTCAAATCAAATCCATCCACACAGACTGGTACTGTACAGACCACCACTCAAATCACATCACACACAGACTGTTACTGTACAGACCACCACTCAAATCAAATCCACACAGACTGGTACTGTACAGAACACCACTCAAATCACATCCACACAGACTGGTACTGTACAGACCACCACTCAAATCACATCCACACAGACTGGTACTGTACAGACCACCACTCAAATCACATCCACACAGACTGGTACTGTACAGACCACCACTCAAATCACATCACATCACACACAGACTGGTACTGCACAGACCACCACTCAACTCACATCCACACTGTACAGACCACCACTAAAATCACATCCACACAGACTGGTACTGTACAGACCACCACTCAAATCAAATCCACACAGACTGGTACTGTACAGACCACCACTCAAATCACATCCACACAGACTGGTCCTGTACAGACCACCACTCAAATCACATCCACACAGACTGGTACTGTACAGACCACCACTCAAATCACATCCACACAGACTGGTACTGTACAGACCACCACTCAAATCACATCCACACAGACTGGTACTGTACAGACCACCACTCAAATCACATCCACACAGACTGGTACTGTACAGACCACCACTCAAATCAAATCACATCCACACAGACTGGTACTGCACAGACCACCACTCAAATCACATCCACACAGACTGTACTGTACAGACCACCACTAAAATCACATCCACACAGACTGGTACTGTACAGACCACCACTCAAATCAAATCCACACAGACTGGTACTGTACAGACCACCACTCAAATCACATCCACACTGTACAGACCACCACTCAAATCACATCCACACAGACTGGTACTGCACAGACCACCACTCAAATCACATCCACACAGACTGGTACTGTACAGACCACCACTCAAATCACATCCACACAGACTGGTACTGTACAGACCACCACTCAAATCAAATCCACACAGACTGGTACTGTACAGACCACCACTCAAATCAAATCCACACAGACTGGTACTGTACAGACCACCACTCAAATCACATCCACACAGACTGGTACTGTACAGACCACCACTCAAATCACATCCACACAGACTGGTACTGTACAGACCACCACTCAAATCACATCCACACAGACTGGTACTGTACAGACCACCACTCAAATCACATCCACACAGACTTGTACTGTACAGACCACCACTCAAATCACATCCACACAGACTGGTACTGTACAGACCACCACTCAAATCAAATCACATCCACACAGACTGGTACTGTACAGACCACCACTCAAATCACATCCACACACAGACTGTTACTGTACAGACCACCACTCAAATCAAATCCACACAGACTGGTACTGTACAGAACACCACTCAAATCACATCCACACAGACTGGTACTGTACAGACACCACTCAAATCACATCCACACAGACTGGTACTGTACAGACCACAACTCAAATCACATCAACACAGACTGGTACTGTACAGACCACCACTCAAAAATCACATCCACACACAGACTGGTACTGCACAGACCACCACTCAAATCACATCCACACTGGTACAGACCACCACTAAAATCACATCCACACAGACTGGTACTGTACAGACCACCACTCAAATCAAATCCACACAGACTGGTACTGTATAGACCACCACTCAAATCACATCCACACAGACTGGTCCTGTACAGACCACCACTCAAATCACATCCACACAGACTGGTACTGTACAGACCACCACTCAAATCACATCCACACAGACTGGTACTGTACAGACCACCACTCAAATCACATCCACACAGACTTGTACTGTACAGACCACCGCTCAAATCACATCCACACAGACTGGTACTGTACAGACCACCACTCAAATCAAATCACATCCACACAGACTTGTACTGTACAGACCACCACTCAAATCACATCCACACAGACTGGTACTGTACAGACCACCACTCAAATCAAATCACATCCACACAGACTGGTACTGTACAGACCACTACTCAAATCACATCCACACACAGACTGGTACTGTACAGACCACCACTCAAATCACATCCACACAGACTGGTACTGTACAGACCACCACTCAAATGACATCCACACACAGACTGGTACTGTACAGACCACCACTCAAATCACATCCACACAGACTGGTACTGTACAGACCACCACTCAAATCAAATTCACACAGACTGGTCCTGTACAGACCACCACTCAAATCACATCCACACAGACTGGTACTGTACAGACGACCGCTCAAATCACATCCACACAGACTGGTACTGTACAGACCACCACTCAAATCACATCACATCCACACACAGACTGGTACTGTACAGACCAACACTCAAATCACATCCACACAGACTGGTACTGTACAGACCACCACTCAAATCACATCCACACAGACTGGTACTGTACAGACCACCACTCAAATCACATCCACACAGACTGGTACTGTACAGACCACCACTCAAATCACATCCACACAGACTGGTACTGTACAGACCACCGCTCAAATCACATCCACACAGACTGGTACTGTACAGACCACCACTCAAATCACATCCACACAGACTGGTACTGTACAGACCACCACTCAAATCAAATCCACACAGACTGGTACTGTACAGACCACCACTCAAATCACATCCACACAGACTGGTACTGTACTGACCACCACTCAAATCACATCCACACAGACTTGTACTGTACAGGGTACTGTACAGACCACCACTCAAATCACATCCACACAGACTGGTACTGTACAGACCACCACTCAAATCACATCCACACAGACTGGTACTGTACAGACCACCACTCAAATCACATCCACACAGACTGGTACTGTACAGACCACCACTCAAATCAACATCCACACAGACTGGTACTGTACAGACCACCACTCAAATCACATCCACACAGACTGGTACTGTACAGACCACCACTCAAATCACATCCACACAGACTGGTACTGTACAGACCACCACTCAAATCACATCCACACAGACTGGTACTGTACAGACCACCACTCAAATCACATCCACACAGACTGGTACTGTACAGACCACCACTCAAATCACATCCACACAGACTGGTACTGTACAGACCACCACTCAAATCACATCCACACAGACTGGTACTGTACAGACCACCACTCAAATCACATCCACACAGACTGGTACTGTACAGACCACCACTCAAATCACATCCACACAGACTGGTACTGTACAGACCACCACTCAAATCACATCCACACAGACTGGTACTGTACAGACCACCACTCAAATCACATCCACACAGACTGGTACTGTACAGACCACCACTCAAATCACATCCACACAGACTGGTACTGTACAGACCACCACTCAAATCACATCCACACAGACTGGTACTGTACAGACCACCACTCAAATCACATCCACACACAGACTGGTACTGTACAGACCACCACTCAAATCACATCCACACAGACTGGTACTGTACAGACCACCACTCAAATCACATCCACACACAGACTGGTACTGTACAGACCACCACTCAAATCACATCCACACAGACTGGTACTGTACAGACCACCACTCAAATCAAAATCCACACAGACTGGTACTGTACAGACCACCACTCAAATCACATCCACACAGACTGGTACTGTACAGACCACCACTCAAATCAAAATCCACACAGACTGGTACTGTACAGACCACCACTCAAATCACATCCACACAGACTGGTACTGTACAGACCACCACTCAAATCACATCCACACAGACTGGTACTGTACAGACCACCACTCAAATCACATCCACACAGACTGGTACTGTACAGACCACCACTCAAATCACATCCACACAGACTGGTACTGTACAGACCACCACTCAAATCACATCCACACAGACTGGTACTGTACAGACCACCACTCAAATCACATCCACACAGACTGGTACTGTACAGACCACCACTCAAATCACATCCACACAGACTGGTACTGTACAGACCACCACTCAAATCACATCACATCACACAGACTGGT
>NW_026283619.1:0-4383 GCF_023373465.1 Oncorhynchus keta
AGACCTTGTTTGTGGAAAGTGGTTATTTCTGCAGTACAATTGCTGCAACTTGCTGAAAAGTGTCCACAGTGTTCCTAATCATCTAGTTTGAACAGTTCTTTAAAAAGCATTGTTTCCAGAGTGCATCAAACATGATTTTAGACCTTGTTAATGGAAAAGTGGTTATTTCTGAAGTTCAATTGCTGCAACTTGCTGAACATTTTCCACAGTGTTCCTAATCATCTAGTTTGAACAGTTCTGTAAAAAGCCTTGTATTCCAGAGGGCATCAAAAACATGATTTTAGACCTTGGTTGTGGAAAAGTGGTTATTTCTGCAGTTCAATTGCTGCAACTTGCTGAAAATTGTCCATAGTTTTTATATCATCCTGGTTTGAACAGGTATGTTTAAAACGTGTCCAGAGTGCATCAAACATGATTTTAGACCTTGTTAATGGAAAAGTGGTTATTTCTGAAGTTCAATTGCTGCTACTTGCTGAACTTTTTCCACAGTGTTCCTAATCATCTAGTTTGAACAGTTCTGTAAAAAGCCTTGTATTCCAGAGGGCATCAAAAACATGATTTTAGACCTTTCATTACAGTACAACGGTTTGATTTGTTTGATCGTAGCTAGCTACATAGCTAGCTACATAGCCGTCTTTGTTTCAAAGATAATTGTGTAGTCTAGACCGATTTCCTTGGTTAGCTAATGCCAGCTATTGTCGTTCTTTTAACTCAACGAACGTTAACAACACTGCTAGCTAACCAGCTAGCCCCGAATAGCAGCACTGTAGAGTATTACACTCAACGGAACGACTTGATTAGTGTAGTGTCAACAACGCAGCTACTGCCAGCTAGCCTACTTTAGCAGTACTGTATCATTTTTAATCATTTTAGTCAATAAGATTCTTGCTATGTAAGCTTAACTTTCTGAACATTCTGGAGACGTGTAGTCCACTTGTCATTCCAATTTCCTTGCATTAGCGTAGCCTTTTCTGGGTAGCCTGTCAACTATGTGTCTGTCTATCCCTGTTCTCTCCTCTCTGCACAGACCATACAAACGCTCCACACCCCACGCGTGGCCGCGACACCTAATCTGGTGGTCCCAGCGCGCACGACCCACGTGGAGTTCCAGGTCTCGGTAGCCTCTGGAACTGCCGATCTGCGGCCAACAAGGCAGAGTTCATCTCAGCCTATGCCTCCCTCCAGTCCCTTGACTTCTTGGCACTGACGGGAAACATGGATCACCACAGATAACACTGCTACTCCTACTGCTCTCTCCTCGTCCGCCCACGTGTTCTCGCACACCCCGAGAGCTTCTGGTCAGCGGGGTGGTGGCACCGGGATCCTCATCTCTCCCAAGTGGTCTTTCTCTTTCTCCCTTACCCATCTGTCTGTACCTCCTTTGAATTCCATGCTTGTCACAGTTACCAGCCTTTCAAACCTTATCCTTATCATTTACTGCCCTCCAGGTTCTGGAGGTTCCGTAATGAGCTTGATGCCTTGATAAGCTCCTTTCCTGAGGACGGCTCACCTCTCACAGTTCTGGGCGACTTTAACCTCCCCACGTCTACCTTTGACTCATTCCTCTCTGCCTCCTTCTTTCCACTCCTCTCCTCTTTGACCTCACCCTCTCACCTTCCCCCTACTCACAAGGCAGGCAATACGCTTGACCTCATCTTTACTAGATGCTGTTCTTCCACTAACCTCATTGCAACTCCCCTTCAAGTCTCCGACCACTACCTTGTATCCTTTTCCCTCTCGCTCTCATCCAACACTTCCCACACTGCCCCTACTCGGATGGTATCGCGCCGTCCCAACCTTCGCTCTCTCTCCCCCGCTACTCTCTCCTCTTCCATCCTATCATCTCTTCCCTCTGCTCAAACTTTCTCCAACCTATCTCCTGATTCTGCCTCCTCAACCCTCCTCTCCTCCCTTACTGCATCCTTTGACTCTCTATGTCCCCTATCCTCCAGGCCGGCTCGGTCCTCCCTCCCGCTCCGTGGCTCGACGACTCATTGCGAGCTCACAGAACAGGGCTCCGGGCAGCCGAGCGGAAATGGAGGAAAACTCGCCTCCCTGCGGACCTGGCATCCTTTCACTCCCTCCTCTCTACATTTTCCTCCTCTGTCTCTGCTGCTAAAGCCACTTTCTACCATTCTAAATTCCAAGCATCTGCCTCTAACCCTAGGAAGCTCTTTTGCCACCTTCTCCTCCCTCCTGAATCCTCCCCCCTCCTCCCTCTCTGCAGATGACTTCGTCAACCATTTTGAAAAGAAGGTCGATGACATCCGATCCTCGTTTGCTAAGTCAAACGACACCGCTGGTTCTGCTCACACTGCCCTACCCTATGCTCTGACCTCTTTCTCCCCTCTCTCTCCAGATGAAATCTCGCGTCTTGTGACGGCCGGCCGCCCAACAACCTGCCCGCTTGACCCTATCCCCTCCTCTCTTCTCCAGACCATTTCCGGAGACCTTCTCCCTTACCTCACCTCGCTCATCAACTCATCCCTGACCGCTGGCTACGTCCCTCCCGTCTTCAAGAGAGCGAGAGTTGCACCCCTTCTGAAAAAACCTACACTCGATCCCTCCGATGTCAACAACTACAGACCAGTATCCCTTCTCTCTTTTCTCTCCAAAACTCTTGAGCGTGCCGTCCTTGGCCAGCTCTACCGCTATCTCTCTCAGAATGACCTTCTTGATCCAAATCAGTCAGGTTTCAAGACTAGTCATTCAACTGAGACTGCTCTTCTCTGTATCACGGAGGCGCTCCGCACTGCTAAAGCTAACTCTCTCTCCTCTGCTCTCATCCTTCTAGACCTATCGGCTGCCTTCGATACTGTGAACCATCAGATCCTCCTCTCCACCCTCTCCGAGTTGGGCATCTCCGGCGCGGCCCACGCTTGGATTGCGTCCTACCTGACAGGTCGCTCCTACCAGGTGGCGTGGCGAGAATCTGTCTCCTCACCACGCGCTCTCACCACTGGTGTCCCCCAGGGCTCTGTTCTAGGCCCTCTCTTATTCTCGCTATACACCAAGTCACTTGGCTCTGTCATAACCTCACATGGTCTCTCCTATCATTGCTATGCAGACGACACACAATTAATCTTCTCCTTTCCCCCTTCTGATGACCAGGTGGCGAATCGCATCTCTGCATGTCTGGCAGACATATCAGTGTGGATGACGGATCACCACCTCAAGCTGAACCTCAGCAAGACGGAGCTCCTCTTCCTCCCGGGAAGGACTGCCCGCTCCATGATCTCGCCATCACGGTTGACAACTCCATTGTGTCCTCCTCCCAGAGCGCTAAGAACCTTGGCGTGATCCTGGACAACACCCTGACGTTCTCAACTAACATCAAGGCGGTGTCCCGTTCCTGTAGGTTCATGCTCTACAACATCCGCAGAGTACGACCCTGCCTCACACAGGAAGCAGCGCAGGTCCTAATCCAGGCACTTGTCATCTCCCGTCTTGACTACTGCAACTCGCTGTTGGCTGGGCTCCCTGCCTGTGCCATTAAACCCCTACAACTCATCCAGAACGCCGCAGCCCGTCTGGTGTTCAACCTTCCCAAGTTCTCTCACGTCACCCCGCTCCTCCGCTCTCTCCACTGGCTTCCAGTTGAAGCTCACATCCGCTACAAGACCATGGTGCTCGCCTACGGAGCTGTGAGGGGAACGGCACCTCAGTACCTCCAGGCCCTGATCAGGCCCTACACCCAAACAAGGGCACTGCGTTCATCCACCTCAGGCCTGCTCGCCTCCCTACCACTGAGGAAGTACAGTTCCCGCTCAGCCCAGTCAAAACTGTTCGCTGCTCTGGCCCCCCAATGGTGGAACAAACTCCCTCACGACGCCAGGACAGCGGAGTCAATCACCACCTTCCGGAGACACCTGAAACCCCACCTCTTCAAGGAATACCTAGGATAGGGTAAGTAAGGGTAAGTAATCCTTCTCACCCCCCTTCTCCCCCCAACAAGATTTAGATGCAAGTGGCTGTTCCACTGGTTGTCATAGGTGTTTGCACTAATTTGTAAGTCGCTCTGGATAAGAGCGTCTGCTAAATGACTTAAATGTAATGTAAATGTAAAAGTGGTTATTTCTGTAGTTCAATTGCTGCAACTTGCTGAAAATTGTCCACAGTGTCCCTATTTTATCTAGTATTGAACAGTTATGTTTAAAACATTGTTACCAGATTGCATCAAACATGATTTTAGACCTTGTTTGTGGAAAAGTGTTTTTTTCTGCAGTTCAATTGCTGCAACTTGCTGAAAATTGTCCATAGTGTTTATATCATCCTGGTTTGAACAGGTATGTTTAAAACGTGTCCAGAGTGCATCAAACATGATTTTAGACCTTGTTTGTGGAAAAGTGGTTATTTCTGTAGTTCAATTGCTGCAACTTACTG
>NW_026283620.1:0-16230 GCF_023373465.1 Oncorhynchus keta
GAGACTGACCCGTTTCTACTCTGCATAGAGACTGACCCCGTTTCTACTCTGCATAGAGACTGACCCCGTTTCTACACTGCATAGAGACTGACCCGTTTCTACACTGCATAGAGACTGACTCTGTTTCTACACTGCATAGAGACTGACCCCGTTTCTACTCTGCATAGAGACTGACTCTGTTTCTACACTGCATAGAGACTGACCCCGTTTCTACTCTGCATAGAGACTGACCCCGTTTCTACTCTGCATAGAGACTGACTCCGTTTCTACTCTGCATAGAGACTGACTCTGTTTCTACACTACATAGAGACTGACTCCGTTTCTACTCTGCATAGAGACTCACCCCGTTTCTACTCTGCATAGAGACTGACCCCGTTACCATGTGAACGAGGTCAGGGGGTCAGTCTTGTCCTCTATCACCTTACCATGTGAACGGGGTCAGGGGGTCACGGGGTCAGTCATGTCCTGTATCACCTTACCATGTATCACCTTTCCATAACATGTTACTTTAGTCACACAGCTACATTCTTGGGATTTCATAGTCACATTTTCTACCTTGTACATTTTTTGTTATAAAATGCAAATAAATGTGTATATGATTTGTACCCTTGTCTCTATTCCAAACTCTATTGGCCTCCACAATCACCGGGCTTCAACCCAATTTGAGATGGTTTGGGATGAGTTGGACCTTAGAGTGAAGGAAAAGCAGCCAACAAGTGCTCAGCATATGTGGGAACTCCTTCAAGACTGTTGGAAAAAACATTCCAGATGAAGCTGGTTGAGAGAATGTCAAGAGTGTTGCAAAGCTGTCATCAAGGCAAAGGGTGGCTACTTTGAAGAATCTCAAATATAAAATATATTTTTAATTTAACACTTTTTTTTCCGTAACTACAGGATTCCATATGTGTTATTTCATAGTTGTTGATGTCTTCACTATTATTCTACAATGAAGAAAATAGTAAAAATACAGAAAAACCCTTGAATGAGTAGGTGTATACGATTTGTACCCGTATCTAATCCAAAATCTTTGGGTCTCAATTTTGCTTGATGTTAGGGAGGGGAACTGAGTTTAAAATAGCCAAGGAGAAGGGGGTACATTATAAGAGACGGACATGTCTAAAGAAAAACACGAACGAAATGTCAGTCCAGTCAGTCAACCGTTTGCTTAAGTTGATTTAATTCAGATTTATTTATGAAATGTTTAGACGTTTAGTCTCGGGAGAGTTAATTATTCTACAGTGGAGACAGTCTCAGTCGTCGAAATGTCTGAGATTACTGTCGTGCAACTCCGTTATCGGTCCCGACCGTGGACAGGACCTGTCGAGAGAGGAGCGAACTGTTCCGACCGAACGGGTAAGGTTGGTTCCTACAGGTATAGGACCAGCAGACGATACGTTTGTGGGTTATTTGTTTCTGCTATTAAACCATGAAAAAATCACTGTTGGTTATTTGATCAAATAAATGATTAGATTAGTTATACTTTTAGTTACACACACTCATCAGCCGTCCTCCTGTTTGAATCTAGACGTCTTCCTCAAACTCACAGGTTCCTTCCCGACCCGAGAAACAGAAACGGGTGTGTAAAGTCATATTGGACCGTTTTGACCAACAGTACGGTCAGGAACTTGGCCCCCTATGGCCGTCTGCAAGGTATGTACGCGTTCACCTCGTCCTCTTATCCTTTTATACAGTCTATGCAGCATTACGTGCCAATAACTATATTATAAATCGTTGTATTACTCTGAACTTAAATCGGATGGGAACTCTGTTGTAGTCTGTTTCCCAAATGGCACCGTGTTCCCTATTGGTCCTGGTCTAAAGTTGTGCAGTGCATTCTGGAAGTATTCAGACCACATTGACTTCCCCCACACAATTTTTATTTTTTATTTTTTTAATTTTTTTATTTCACCTTTATTTAACCAGGTAGGCTAGTTGAGAACAAGTTCTCATTTTGCAATACTCCCATAATGACATCACAATACCCCATAATGACAAACAGGTTTAGACGGGTTGGCAAATGTATTAAAAAATAAACAACAACCTGAAATCACATTTATTTACTTAAGTATTGAGACCTCTTTACTCAGTACTTTGTTGAAGCACCTTTGGCAGTGTTACAACCTGGAGTCTTCTTGGTGTAATGACACTACAAGCTTGGCACATCTGTATTTGAGGAGTTTCTCACATTCTTCTCTGTAGATCCTCTCAAGCTCTGTCAGGTTGGATGGGGAGTGTCGCTATGCCAGCTATTTTCAGACCCTCTCCAGAGATGTTAGATCGGGTTCAAGTCCTGGCTCTGGCTGGGACACTCAAGGACATTCAGAGACTTGTCCCGAAAGCCTCTCCTGCATTGTCTTGGCTGTGCTTAGGGTCGTTGTCCTGTTGGAAGGTGAACCTTCGCCCCAGTCTGAGGTCCTGAGCGCTTTGGAGCAGGTTTTCATCAAGGATCTCTCGGTGTTCCGTTCATCTTTGCCTCGATCCTGACTAGTCTCCCAGTTCCTGCCGCTGAAAAAAATCCCCACCACCATGCTTCACCGTAGGGATGGTGCCAGGTTTCCTCCAGTCTTGGCATTCAGGCCAAAGAGATCAATCTAATTCATCAAACCAGGGAATCTTGTTTGAGAGTCTTTTCGGTGCCTTTGAAAACTCCAAGCGAGCCTTTTACTGAGGGAGTGGCTTCCGTCTGGCTACTCTACCATAAAAGGCCTGATTGGTGGAGTGATGCAGAGATGGTTGTCCTTCTGAAAGATCTCCCATCTCCACAGAGGATCTCTGGAGCTCTGTTAGAGTGACCATCGGTTTCTTGGTCACCTCCTGACAAAGTGCTGGAGAGGTGATTGCCTCCTCTCCTCCTGAACCCTGGGTGCTGGCAGTATGGAGTGATGCTCAACCTCCTCTCCTCTCCTCCTGTCTCCTACAGTTGGCTGGGTGCTGTTGTGATGAACCCTGGGTGCTGGCAGTATGGAGTGATGATGCTACAGGGCAACCCTCCTCTCCTCTCCTCCTGTCTCCTACAGGGCTGTGTTGTTGAACCCTGGGTGCTGGCAGTATGGAGTGATGCTCAACCTCCTCTCCTCTCCTCCTGTCTCCTACAGGGCTGTGTTGTTGAACCCTGGGTGCTGGCAGTATGGAGTGATGCTCAACCTCCTCTCCCTCTCCTGTCTCCTACAGGGCTGTGTTGTTGAACCCTGGGTGCTGGCAGTATGGAGTGATGCTCAACCTCCTCTCCTCTCCTCCTGTCTCCTACAGGGCTGTGTTGTTGAACCCTGGGTGCTGGCAGTATGGAGTGATGCTCAACCTCCTCCTCTCCTCTCCTCCTGTCTCCTACAGGCTGTGTTGTTGAACCCTGGGTGCTGGCAGTATGGAGTGATGCTCAACCTCCTCTCCTCTCCTCCTGTCTCCTACAGGGCTGTGTTGTTGAACCCTGGGTGCTGGCAGTATGGAGTGATGCTCAACCTCCTCTCCTCTCCTCCTGTCTCCTACAGGGCTGTGTTGTTGAACCCTGGGTGCTGGCAGTATGGAGTGATGCTCAACCTCCTCTCCTCTCCTCCTGTCTCCTACAGGGCTGTGTTGTTGAACCCTGGGTGCTGGCAGTATGGAGTGATGCTCAACCGTTTTGCTCACGGTGTCAGAGGTCAAACAACGCCTCAAGGGCAAGGCTTCGTCAGCCTACTGCCCCCACAGACCTGCCTCTGACTCCTCTCTCCCCAGCCTCCCTACCTCTCCCACCCAGCCTAGCTGATCCCTCACCCTACCTCTCCCACCCAGCCTAGCTCCATCCCCACCCCGGTCCTCCTCCTCCCTCCCTGCAGTGTTTCATCCACCCCTCCCCAGTGCGTTACCCCTCTCCTCCCTCACCGCCAGGGCCAGCTGAAACCCTACTACCTGATGAACGCTGCCTCCCTGCTGCTGTCTTAGCCCTGGGGGTAGAGGAGGGACAGGGTCCTGGATCTCTGCTCTGCTCCTGGAGGGAAGGCCTTGGCTATACTACAGACTGCTGACCCAGGTCAGGAGCATTACACTGTTAGGGTGTAGGGGCTAAGGGGTTGGGGGTGTAGGGGCTGGGGTTAAAGGGTGTAGGGGTTAGGGGTTGGGGTGTAGGGGATAAGGGGTTAGGGTGTAGGGGCTAAGGGGTTGGGTGTAGGGCTAAGGGGTTAGGGTGTAGGGGCTAAGGGGTTAGGGTGTAGGGGGATAAGGGGGTTAGGTGTAGGGGATAAGGGGGTTAGGGTGTAAGTAGGGCTAATTAGGGTGTAGGGGTGTAAGAGGGTTAGGGGGTGTAGGTTAGGGGTGTAGGGGGGTTAAGGGGTTAGGGTGTAGGGGCTAAGGGGTTGGGTGCAGGGGGACTTAAAGGGGTTGGGGTGTAAGGGGGCTAGGGTGTAGGGTGTAAGGGGTTAGGGTGTAGGTTAGGGGTGTAGGGGGGCTAATTAGGGTGTAGGGGCTAAGGGTGTAAGGGGGTTAGGGTCTAGGTTAGAGTGCAGGGGCTAAAGTTGCAGGGCTAAGGGTGTAGGGGTTAGGGTGTAGGGGCTAAGGGTGTAGGGGGTTAGGGTGTAGGGGCAGGACTGCTAACTTTAGGTCCTGTTAAACTCATTCATGGGCTGTTTCCACACCCCTGACTGTTAACCCAGGTCCTGTTAAACTCATTAATGGGCTGTTTCCACCCCCCTGACTGTTAGCCCAGGTCCTATTAAACTCATTAATGGGCTGTTCCACCCCCCTGACTGTTAACCCAGGTCCTGTTAAACTCATTAATGGGCTGTTTCCACCCCCCTGACTGTTAACCCAGGTCCCTGTTAAACTCATTAATGGGCTGTTTCCACCCCCTGACTGTTAACCCAGGTCCTGTTAAACTCATTAATGGACTGTTTCCCCTGACTGCTAACCCAGGTCCTGTTAAACTCATTAATGGTCTGTTCCACCCCCTGACTGCTAGCAGGTCCTGTTAAACTCATTAATGGTCTGTTCCCCCTGACTGCTAACCCAGGTCCTGTTAAACTCATTAATGGTCTGTTCCACCCCCCTGACTGTTAACCCAGGTCTGTTAAACTCATTAATGGTCTGTTCCACCCCCTGACTGCTAACCCAGGTCCTGTTAAACTCATTAATGGGCTGTTTCCACCCCCTGACTGTTAACCCAGGTCCTGTTAAACTCATTAATGGTCTGTTCCCCCTGACTGCTAACCCAGGTCCTGTTAAACTCATTAATGGTCTGTTCCACCCCCCTGACTGTTAACCCAGGTCCTGTTAAACTCATTAATGGTCTGTTCCACCCCTGACTGTTAGCAGGTCCTGTTAAACTCATTAATGGGCTGTTCCACCCCCCTGACTGTTAACCCAGGTCCTGTTAAACTCATTAATGGTCTGTTCCACCCCCCTGACTGCTAGCAGGTCCTGTTAAACTCATTAATGGTCTGTTCCACCCCCCCCTGACTGTTAACCCAGGTCCTGTTAAACTCATTAATGGGCTGTTCCACCCCCTGACTGTTACCCAGGTCCTGTTAAACTCATTAATGGTCTGTTCCACCCCCCCCTGACTGCTAACCCAGGTCCTGTTAAACTCATTAATGGTCTGTTCCCACCCCCCCCTGACTGTTAACCCAGGTCCTGTTAAACTCATTAATGGTCTGTTCCACCCCCCTGACTGTTAGCAGGTCCTGTTAAACTCATTAATGGTCTGTTTTCCACCCCCTGACTGTTAACCCAGGTCCTGTTAAACTCATTAATGGTCTGTTCCACCCCCCTGACTGCTAACCCAGGTCCTGTTAAACTCATTAATGGTCTGTTTCCACCCCCTGTCTGTTAACCCAGGGTCCTGTTAAACTCATTAATGGTCTGTTCCCCCTGACTGTTAACCCAGGGTCTGTTAAACTCATTAATGGTCTGTTCCACCCCTGACTGTTAACCCAGGTCCTGTTAAACTCATTAATGGTCTGTTCCACCCCCCTCTGACTGCTAACCCAGGTCTGTTAAACTCATTAATGGACTGTTCCCCCCTGACTGCTAAGCAGGTCCTGTTAAACTCATTAATGGTCTGTTCCACCCCCTGACTGCTAACCCAGGTCCTGTTAAACTCATTAATGGGCTGTTCCCCCCTGACTGTTACCCAGGTCCTGATAAACTCATTAATGGGCTGTTCCACCCCCCCTGACTGCTACCCAGGTCCTGTTAAACTCATTAATGGGCTGTTCCACCCCCTGACTGTTAACCCAGGTCCTGTTAAACTCATTAATGGGCTGTTCCACCCCCCTGACTGTTAGCAGGTCTGATAAACTCATTAATGGGCTGTTCCACCCCCCTGACTGCTACCCAGGTCCTGTTAAACTCAGTAATGGACTGTTTCCACCCCCCTGACTGTTAACCCAGGTCCTGTTAAACTCATTAATGGGCTGTTCCACCCCCCTGACTGTTAACCCAGGTCCTGTTAAACTCATTAATGGTCTGTCCCCCCTGACTGCTAACCCAGGTCCTGTTAAACTCATTAATGGGCTGTTCCACCCCCCTGACTGTTAGCCCAGGTCCTGTTAAACTCATTAATGGGCTGTTCCACCCCTGACTGTTAACCCAGGTCCTGTTAAACTCATTAATGGGCTGTTTCCACCCCCTGACTGTTAACCCAGGTCCTGTTAAACTCATTAATGGGCTGTTCCACCCCCCTGACTGTTAACCCAGGTCCTGTTAAACTCATTAATGGACTGTTCCCCCCCTGACTGCTAACCCAGGTCCTGTTAAACTCATTAATGGTCTGTTCCACCCCCCTGACTGCTAACCCAGGTCCTGTTAAACTCATTAATGGTCTGTTCCACCCCCTGACTGTTAGCAGGTCCTGTTAAACTCATTAATGGTCTGTTCCACCCCTGACTGCTAACCCAGGTCCTGTTAAACTCATTAATGGTCTGTTCCCCCCCTGACTGCTTCTTGGGTCCTGTTAAACTCATTAATGGGCTGTTTCCACCCCCTGACTGTTAAGCAGGTCCTGTTAAACTCATTAATGGTCTGTTCCACCCCCTGACTGTTAGCCAGGTCCTGTTAAACTCATTAATGGTCTGTTCCCCCCTGACTGCTAAGCAGGTCCTGTTAAACTCATTGTGGTCTGTTTTCCACCCCCCCCCCTGACTGTTAACCCAGGTCCTGTTAAACTCATTAATGGTCTGTTCCACCCCCTGACTGTTAACCCAGGTCCTGTTAAACTCATTAATGGGCTGTTCCACCCCCCTGACTGTTAACCCAGGTCCTGTTAAACTCATTAATGGTCTGTTCCACCCCTGACTGCTAACCCAGGTCCTGTTAAACTCATTAATGGTCTGTTCCACCCCCTGACTGTTAACCCAGGTCCTGTTAAACTCATGAATGGGCTGTTTCCACCCCCTGACTGTTACCCAGGTCCTGTTAAACTCATTAATGGTCTGTTCCACCCCCTGACTGCTACCCAGGTCCTGTTAAACTCATTAATGGTCTGTTTCCACCCCCCTGACTGTTAACCCAGGTCCTGTTAAACTCATTAATGGTCTGTTCCACCCCCTGACTGTTAACCCAGGTCCTGTTAAACTCATTAATGGTCTGTTCCACCCCCCTGACTGCTAACCCAGGTCCTGTTAAACTCATTAATGGTCTGTTCCACCCCCCTGTCTGTTAGCAGGTCCTGTTAAACTCATTAATGGTCTGTTCCCCTGACTGTTAACCCAGGTCCTGTTAAACTCATTAATGGGCTGTTCCACCCCCCCCCCTCTGACTGCTAACCCAGGTCCTGTTAAACTCATTAATGGACTGTTCCCCCCCCTGACTGCTACCCAGGTCCTGTTAAACTCATTAATGGTCTGTTCCACCCCCTGACTGCTAACCCAGGTCCTGTTAAACTCATTAATGGGCTGTTCCACTGACTGTTAGCAGGTCCTGTTAAACTCATTAATGGGCTGTTCCACCCCCTGACTGTTAACCCAGGTCCTGATAAACTCATTAATGGGCTGTTCCACCCCCTGACTGCTAACCCAGGTCCTGTTAAACTCAGTAATGGACTGTTCCACCCCCCTGACTGTTAACCCAGGTCCTGTTAAACTCATTAATGGGCTGTTCCACCCCCTGACTGTTACCCAGGTCCTGTTAAACTCATTAATGGTCTGTCCCCCCTGACTGCTAACCCAGGTCCTGTTAGACTCATTAATGGACTGTTCCCCCTGACTGTTAGCAGGTCCTGTTAAACTCATTAATGGTCTGTTCCACCCCCCTGACTGTTAACCCAGGTCCTGTTAAACTCATTAATGGACTGTTCCCCCCTGACTGTTAGCAGGTCCTGTTAAACTCAGTAATGGACTGTTCTACCCCCCTGACTGTTAGCAGGTCCTGTTAAACTCATTAATGGACTGTTTCCCCCCTGACTGTTAACCCAGGTCCTGTTAAACTCAGTAATGGACTGTTCCACCCCCCTGACTGTTGCCCAGGTCCTGTTAAACTCATTAATGGACTGTTCCCCCCTGACTGTTAGCAGGTCCTGTTAAACTCAGTAATGGACTGTTCCACCCCCCTGACTGTTAACCCAGGTCCTGTTAAACTCATTAATGGGCTGTTCCACCCCCTGACTGTTAACCCAGGTCCTGTTAAACTCATTAATGGACTGTTCCACCCCCTGACTGTTAGCAGGTCCTGTTAAACTCATTAATGGGCTGTTCCACCCCCTGACTGTTAACCCAGGTCCTGTTAAACTCAGTAATGGACTGTTCCACCCCCTGACTGTTAACCCAGGTCCTGTTAAACTCATTAATGGGCTGTTCCACCCCCCTGACTGTTAACCCAGGTCCTGTTAAACTCAGTAATGGACTGTTCCACCCCCTGACTGTTAGCCCAGGTCCTGTTAAACTCAGTAATGGACTGTTCCACCCCCTGACTGTTAACCCAGGTCCTGTTAAACTCAGTAATGGACTGTTCCACCCCCCCCTGACTGTTAACCCAGGTCTGTTAAACTCATTAATGGGCTGTTCCACCCCTGACTGTTAAGCAGGTCCTGTTAAACTCATTAATGGACTGTTCCACCCCCCTGACTGTTAGCAGGTCCTGTTAAACTCATTAATGGGCTGTTCCACCCCCTGACTGCTACCCAGGTCCTGTTAAACTCATTAATGGACTGTTCCACCCCCCTGACTGCTACCCAGGTCCTGTTAGACTCATTAATGGACTGTTCCCCCTGACTGTTAGCAGGTCCTGTTAAACTCATTAATGGACTGTTCCCCCCCTGACTGTTAACCCAGGTCCTGTTAAACTCATTAATGGACTGTTCCACCCCCCTGACTGCTAACCCAGGTCCTGTTAGACTCATTAATGGACTGTTCCCCCTGACTGTTAGCCAGGTCCTGTTAGACTCATTAATGGACTGTTCCCCCCTGACTGTTAACCCAGGTCCTGTTAAACTCAGTAATGGTCTGTTCCACCCCCCCTGACTGTTAACCCAGGTCCTGTTAAACTCATTAATGGGCTGTCCCACCCCCCGACTGTTAACCCAGGTCCTGTTAAACTCATTAATGGTCTGTTCCACCCCCCCTGACTGTTGCAGGTCCTGTTAAACTCATTAATGGTCTGTTCCACCCCTGACTGTTAGCCCAGGTCCTGTTAGGCTCATTAATGGTCTGTTCCACCCCCCTGACTGTTAACCCAGGTCCTGTTAAACTCATTAATGGTCTGTTCCCCCCTGACTGCTAACCCAGGTCCTGTTAAACTCATTAATGGTCTGTTCCCCCCTGACTGCTAACCCAGGTCCTGTTAAACTCATTAATGGTCTGTTCCACCCCCTGACTGTTAGCAGGTCTGTTAAACTCATTAATGGTCTGTTCCACCCCCTGACTGTTAACCCAGGTCCTGTTAAACTCATTAATGGTCTGTTTCCACCCCCTGACTGCTAACCCAGGTCCTGTTAAACTCATTAATGGTCTGTTCCACCCCCTGACTGTTAGCAGGTCCTGTTAAAACTCATTAATGGTCTGTTCCACCCCCTGACTGTAACCCAGGTCTGTTAAACTCATTAATGGTCTGTTCCACCCCCCTGACTGTTACCCAGGTCCTGTTAAACTCATTAATGGTCTGTTCCACCCCTGACTGTTAACCCAGGTCCTGTTAAACTCATTAATGGTCTGTTCCACCCCCCCTGACTGTTGCTTAGGTCCTGTTAAACTCATTAATGGTCTGTTCCACCCCCTGACTGCTAACCCAGGTCCTGTTAAACTCATTAATGGGCTGTTCCACCCCCTGACTGTTAACCCAGGTCCTGTTAAACTCATTAATGGGCTGTTTCCACCCCCCCCCTGACTGCTACCCAGGTCCTGTTAAACTCATTAATGGTCTGTTCCCCCCTGACTGCTAACCCAGGTCCTGTTAAACTCATTAATGGGCTGTTTCCACCCCCCTGACTGTTAACCCAGGTCTGTTAAACTCGATTAATTGGCTGTTCCACCCCTGACTGCTAAGCAGGTCCTGTTAAACTCATTAATAGGGTGTTCCACCCCCCTGACTGTTAACCAGGTCCTGTTAAACTCATTAATGGGCTGTTCCACCCCCTGACTGCTAACCCAGGTCCTGTTAAACTCATTAATGGTCTGTTCCACCCCCCTGACTGTTAACCCAGGTCCTGTTAAACTCATTAATGGGCTGTCCCACCCCCCTGACTGTTAACCCAGGTCCTGTTAAACTCATTAATGGGCTGTCCCCCCGGCTGGTTAACACCGTTATATTGATAACTTGAGTCTAGTCTTATCTGTCGTTGTGTTCCAGCTCTGTTGTGTTGTAATGAAATGGACCCACACCGATGTGATTGGCTGGCCAAAACCCTGGAATCCTTCATCCCCCAATCGCTTTGAGCAGCACTGTCACGGTGTCCAATCAGGATGGACGGATCTTTGGGCAGAGTGAGGCCGGAATATGACAAGGTGAGGAAGAAGACACAAGGGCTCCATCTCCAGTGCATCCTATCTCCTTACCTCCTTCCCATCCGTATCTATAGGAGACACTCCCTCCCTTCAGACTGGTTTCTCCAATGGGTTTTTAAGAAGGGGCCAGGAGACAGGCTGCAAGAGTCCTGGACTGAGGAAGAGCCACGTTAACGGTTTTAATTTCTCTGAAGTGAGCGTCTCCATCCTGCAGTTTCCAGCGGGGGCGCTCTCGTTCCTCCCGAACGGTCGTCAAATCAGACCCTGTATATCTGGTCACATTAGCAGATGTTATTGCAGGTGTAGCGACATGCCTGTAAATAACACAGCAGCCCAGATCAGTTGAAAGACACTGCAGCTATTCTGAACCGGGCCATTTTCCAGTAATACCCCCCATTTCTGCCGGGTATTTGGAACATTCCCTGTTGAAGGACAATGTGCCAGTAGCGGACTCACGCGCAACGGAACCATTATCTTTGTTTGCAAAATAATATATTTATATATCTTTTTTTTTTAGACAAGTTAAAAAAAAACTCCATAGTGGTCGAAGGCACTGCATCTCCGTGCTAGAGGCACACTACAGACCCTGGTTCCAATCCCGGGCTGTATCACAGCCCAGCTGGGATCTGGGGTCTCCTGCCTCTCTTTCTCTCTCTCCCCCTGCCTCTCTTCCTCTCTCTCCCCCCTGCCTCTCTTCCTCTCTCCCCCCTGCCTCTCTCCCTCTCTCCCCCTGCCTCTCTTCCTCTCTTCCCCTGCCTCTCTCCCTCTCTCCCCCTGCCTCTCTTCCTCTCTCCCCCTGCCTCTCTTCCTCCTCTCCCCTGCCTCTCTTCCTCTCTCCCTGCCTCTCTTCATTCTCCTGTATATGTTTATGTCCACATAGCATAATGTTAATCTTCATCATAGCATGTGTTTAATATACACCAGCATATGGCTAAATATATGCATAGCATATCTTTATCATATCATAGCATGTGTTTTAAATATATAAATATGTTTTAAATATATGCATAGCCTCTCTTCCTCTAATATCTCCCCCCTAGCATATCTTCCTCTCTCCTCTCTCCCCCTGCCTCTCTTCCTCTCCCCCTGCCTCTCTTCCTCTCTCTCCCGCCCTGCCTCTCATCTCCTCTCCCACAGGGCTAGGATTAGCTCTTGTTCTCCTCTGTGGCTCTCATTAGTGCCGTCTCACTGACTGGAGAGGCCCTGTGGAGGAGAGGCCACGCCTCTACCACCGGGTGAGCCCATTCTATCTCATCACCCTCAGCAGCTGGCATCACCGTCATGGCATCACACAGGACTCTACGTTACAGTCACCTTCCTCTCTGCTCTGTTCTCTGTTCTCTCCTCTCTGTTCTCTCCTCTCTGTTCTCTCTCTGTTTGCTCTGCTCTGTTCTCTCTGTTCTCTCCTCTCTGTTCTCTCCTCTCTGTTCTCTCCTCTCTGTTCTCTCCTCTCTGTTCTCTCCTCTCTGTTCTCTACTCTGTTCTCTCCTCTCTGTTCTCTCCTATGTTCTATTCTCTCTGTTCTCTCTCTCTGTTCTCTCCTCTGTTCTCTCCTCTGTTCTCTCCTCTCTGTTCTCTCTCTGTTTCTCTCCTCTATTCTCCTCTGTTCTCCTCTGTTCTATTCTCTCTGTTCTCTCCTCTCTGTTCTCTCTCCTCTCTGTTCTCTCCTCTCTGTTTCTCTCCTCTGTTCTCTCCTCTCTTCTCTCTCTGTTGCTCTGTTCTATTCTCTCTCTTCTCTCCTCTCCTCTCTGTTCTCTCTCCTCTCCTCTCTGTTCTCTCTCCTCTGTTCTCTCTCCTCTCCCTCTCTCCTCTCTGTTCTCTCCTCTCTGTTCTCTCCCTCTCTGTTCTCTCCTCTGTTCTCTCTACTCCTCTCCTCTCTGTTCTCTCCTCCTCTGTTCTCTCTCCTCTGTTCTCTCTCTCTCTCTCTGTTTCTCTCCCTATCTCTGTTTCTCTCCTCTCTGTTCTCTCCTCTCTGTTCTCTCTCCTCTGTTCTCTCTCCTCTGTTCTCTAATCTCTGTTCTCTCTCCTCTGTTCTCTCTACTCTGTTCTCTCTGTTCTCTCTCCTCTGTTCTCTCTCCTCTGTTTCTCTCCTCTTTCTCCTCTTGAAACAGAAGGGGGTTGATGGATTTAGGGGCTAGAGACCATGAGGCTGGGAATACTAGTCATTTGAATAGTGCTCTCACCATGTATCTCTGTCTGTCTCTGTGCCCCCCCTCCCCCAGAGCTTATGCCTCCTGCTGCTGGTTTCATTTACTATCTAGATTTACTGGTTTGTTGGCCCCCCACCTATTAATTCTCTAATTGTCTTTCTCCCCCTCTCCCCTCATCCCTCTTCCCTCTCCTCCCTCTCCCCTCTCCTCCCACTTCTCTCTCCTTCCTCCCTCTCCCCTCTCCTCCTCTCCTCCTCCCCTCTTCTCTCTCCTCTCCCTCCCTCTCCCCTCTCCTCCTCTTCTCTCTCCTCCTCCTTACTCTCCCTCCTCCCTCCCTCCTTCCCCTCCCTCCCTCCCTCTTCTCCTCCTCCCATCTTCTCTCTCCCCCTCCCTCTTCTCTCCCTCTTCTCTCTCCCCCTCCCTCCCCTTCCCCCTCCTTCCCCCTCCTCCCTTTACCCCCCCTCCCTTCCCCCTCCTCCCTTCACCCCCTCCCACTTCCTTCCTCCTCCTCTCCTCCTCCTTCCCCTCCCTCTTCCTCCTCCATTCCACCTCCATCCACTCCCTCCCTCCCTCTTCTCCCCCTCCCTCTCTCTTTTCTTCTCCCCCCTCCTATCTTCTCCCTCCCTCCTCCCTCTTCTCTCCCTCTTCATCCTCCCTCCTTCTCCCTCTTCCCCCTTCCCTCTTCTCCCTCTTCCCCCTTCCCTCTTCCCCCTCCCTCCCTCTTCCCCATCCCTCTCTTCCTCCCTCTTCCCCCTCCTCCCACCTCCCTCTTCCCCCTCCCTCTCTTCCCTCCTCCCTCCCCCTCCCTCCTCCCTCTCCCCCTCTCCCCCTCCCTCTTCCCCTCCCTCTTCCCCTCCCTCCCTCCTCCCAGGTTCTGCTGGATGCTCCATGTTCTAATGATCGTAGCTGGCTGTTCTCTGGTCCAGGAGGGCAGCATGGAGCTGTGAGGCTGAGGGAGAGGGCCAGGCTGCCCACACTACAGACACAACTTCTCAGGTATGAATTCATGCTTTAATGATGCAAAATCCAAGCTTTGCAATATACAGACATGCCTATTTAAAAATAGACATGCCTGGCCTGCATACAGACATACCTGTTAAAAATATGCATATCTGGCCTACAATACTGAGACATACCTGCCCTGCATACAGACATACCTGGCCCACATCCAGACATACCTGGCTGCATACGGACATGCCTGGCCACACATCCAGACATGCCTGGCCTGCATACGGACATGCCTACGCATACAGACATGCCTGTTTACATACAGGACATACCTGACCCACATACATACATGCCTGGCCCTGCATTGGACATGCCTGTTACCATGCAGACATGCCTACATTTTATACAGACATGCCTGGTTAAAAATAGACATACCTGGCCTACATCCAGACACACCTTCCACATGCCAGACATACCTGGCCCAAAATAGACATACCTGGCCTACATCAGACATACCTGGGGTGTAAAAACAGTCCTGGGCCAGGCCTATGTTGACCTTTAACCTGAAAAAGCAAATCCACAGCCCTCTCCTCCAGCTGTTACTGATCTGTCTCATCATCTGTCTCATCACATCCTGTCTGTTCCCAGGTCTGCGCTGGCTGCGGGTCGAATCCGGGGGGCGTGGCCGTCTCTCCACCTGCACGGTGTCCCGCTCTGAGAACCAGGAGTGGTGGAGCGGTCTAAACACCTGTCCAGGGGTGGAGCTTCAAGACCTGGAGGAGGGAGCCCTTCCACTCCAGGAACACTTCACCTTCTTACCCCGTTAGGCCACACCCCTCGTTAGGCCTCCTTGTTGTTCCACAGCAGGGTCAGACCTGGGGGGCCCATGTTCCTGTCGCGCATCAAGAGGATTCACTGATTGGTTGATTGACTGCTGACTTCGCAATCGCAGTATCAGAGACGAACTGACTGAGCATGTCAGGCGCTGAGGCACGGTCCTTCGATGGATTCGATACAACATGTTTTCATGTGACGGCTACTGCTAACGAGCTAATAAACTGGTCACTAATCCCAGCACCTGATCATCACTGTTAATAAACTGGTCACTATTTAGCACCTGATCATCACTGTTAATAAACTGGTCACTATTTAGCACCTGATCATCACTGTGTAACGATCACTATTTAGCACCTGATCATCACTGTTAAACTGGTCACTATTTAACACCTGATCATCTTTCTGTTATAAGCTTCTAGGTCACTATTTAGCACCTGATTACCGATCATCACTGTTAATAAACGGGTCCGCACTATTTAGCACCTGATCCCTGTTAATCAACTGGTCACTATTTAGCACCTGATCATCACTGTTAATAAACTGGTCACTATTTAGCACCTGATCATCACTGTTAATAAACTGGTCACTATTTAGCACCTGATCAGTCACTGTTAATAAACTGGTCACTATTTAGCACCTGATCATCACTGTTAATAAACTGGTCACTATTTAGCACCTGACCCTGATCAACTGGTCACTATTTAGCACCTGATCATCACTGTTAATAAACTGGTCACTATTTAGCACCTGGTCCTGATCATCACTGTTAATAAACGGGTCACTATTTAGCACCTGATCATCACTGTTAATAAACTGGTCACTATTTAGCACCTGATCATCACTGTTAATAAACTGGTCACTATTTAGCACCTAATCATCACTGTTAATAAACTGGTCACTATTTAGCACCTGACCCTGATCATCACTGTTAATGAACGGGTCACTATTTAGCACCTGACCATCACTGTTAATAAACGGGTCACTATTTAGCACCTGACCCTGATCATCACTGTTAATAAACTGGTCACTATTTAGCACCTGATCCTGATCATCACTGTTAATGAACTGGTCACTATTTAGCACCTGATCATCACTGTTAATAAACGGGTCACTATTTAGCACCTGACCCTGATCATCACTGTTAATAAACTGGTCACTATTTAGCACCTGATCCTGATCATCACTGTTAATGAACTGGTCACTATTTAGCACCTGATGATCACTGTTAATAAACGGGTCACTATTTAGCACCTGATCATCACTGTTAATAAACGGGTCACTATTTAGCACCTGACCGTCATCACTGTTAATAAACGGGTCACTATTTAGCACCTGATCCTGATGATCACTGTTAATAAACGGGTCACTATTTAGCACCTGATCATCACTGT
>NW_026283621.1:0-7585 GCF_023373465.1 Oncorhynchus keta
CCTCCACTAACGGTTCAGGCCGTCAGGTCGGCCCCTCCACCATCTGTTCAGGTCGGCCCCTCCACCAACTGTTCAGGCCGTCAGGTCGGCCCACTCCACCAACTGTTCAGGCCGTCAGGTCGGCCCCTCCACCAACTGTTCAGGCCGGTCAGGTCGGCCCTCCACCAACTGTTCTGGCCGTCAGGTCGGCCACTCCACCAACTGTTCAGGCCGTCAGGTCAGCCCCTCCACCATCTGTTCAGGCCGTCAGGTCGGCCCCTCCACCAACTGTTCCGGCCGTCAGGTCGGCCCTCCACCAACTGTTCTGGGCCGTCAGGTAGGCCCCTCCACCAGCTGTTCAGGGCCGTCAGGTAGGCCCCTCCACCAACTGTTCAGGGCCGTCCAGGTCGGCCCCTCCACCAACTGTTCTGGCCGTCAGGTCGGCCCCTCCACCATCTGTTCAGGGCCGTCAGGTCGGCCCCTCCACCATCTGTTCAGGGCCGTCAGGTCGGCCCCTCCACCAACTGTTCAGGCCGTCAGGTCGGCCCCTCCACCAACTGTTCAGGCCGTCAGGTCGGCCCCTCCACCATCTGTTCAGGGCGTCAGGTCGGCCCCTCCACCAACTGTTCTGGCCGTCAGGTCGGCCCCTCCACCAACTGTTCAGGCCGTCAGGTCGGCCCCTCCACCAACTGTTCAGGGCCGTCCAGGTCGGCCCCTCCACCAACTGTTCAGGCCGTCAGGTCGGCCCCTCCACCAACTGTTCAGGCTGTCAGGTCGACCCCTCCACCACTCCCTCCACCAACTGTTCAGGCCGTCAGGTCGACCCCTCCACCACTCCCTCCACCAACTGTACAGGCCAGGCCCATAGAGCAGCAGGATTAGCTAGGGATTTCCTTAAATCTCTCTACAGCGGGACACGTGTTCTCACGATACTCTTGTCTGTTTAGCATCAGAGGGACACCAACTGTTCAGGGCCGTCAGGTCGGCCCCTCCACCAACTGTTCAGGCCGTCAGGTCGGCCCCTCCACCAACTGTTCAGGCCGTCAGGTCGGCCCCTCCACCAACTGTTCAGGCCGTCAGGTCGGCCCCTCCACCAACTGTTCAGGGCCGTCAGGTCGGCCCCTCCACCAACTGTTCAGGCCGTCAGGTCGGCCCCTCCACCAACTGTTCAGGCCGTCAGGTCGGCCCCTCCACCAACTGTTCAGGGCCGTCAGGTCGGCCCCTCCACCAACTGTTCAGGCCGTCAGGTCGGCCCCTCCACCAACTGTTCGGGCCGTCAGGTCGGCCCTCCACCAACTGTTCCGGCCGTCAGGTCGGCCCTCCACCAACTGTTCAGGCCGCCAGGTCGGCCCTCCACCACTCTCCACCAACTGTTCCGGCCGTCAGGTGCCCCCTCCACCAGCTGTTCAGGCCGCCAGGTCGGCCCTCCACCAGCTGTTCCGGCCGCCAGGTCGGCCCTCCACCATTTGTTCCGGCCATCAGGTCGGCCTCTTCACCAACTGTTCAGGGCCGTCCAGGCTTGGCCCCTCCACCAAATGTTCAGGCCGTCCGGGTCAGCCTCTCCACCACTCCCTCCACCAACTGTTCAGGCCGTCAGGTCGACCCCTCCACCACTCCTCCACCAACTGTTCAGGGCCGTCAGGTCGGCCCCTCCACCAACTGTTCTGGCCGTCAGGTCGGCCCCTCCACCAACTGTTCTGGCCGTCAGGTCGGCCCCTCCACCAACTGTTCTGGCCGTCAGGTCGACCCCTCCACCAACTGTTCACGGCCGTCAGGTCGACCCCTCCACCAACTGTTCCGGCCGTCAGGTCGACCCCTCCACCACTCTCTCCACCAACTGTTCAGGTCGGCCCCTCCACCATCTGTTCGGCCATCAGGTCGACCCTTCACTAACTGTTCCGGCCGTCAGGTCGGCCCCTCCACCAACTGTTCAGGCCGTCAGGTCGGCCCTCCACCACTCCTCCACCAACTGTTCAGGCCGTCAGGTCTGACCCTCCACCACTCCTCCACCAACTGTTCAGGCCGGCCAGGTCAGCCCTCCACCACTCTCTCCACCAACTGTTCTAGGCCGCCAGGTCAGCCTCTCCACCAACTGCTCAGGCCGTCAGGTCAGCCCCTCCACCACTCCCTCCACCAACTGTTCAGGCCATCAGGTCGACCCCTCCACCAACTGTTCAGGCCGTCAGGTCCGCCTCCACCAACTGTTCAGGCCGTCAGGTCAGCCTCCACCACTCCTCTCCACCAACTGTTCAGGCCGTCCAGGTCAGCCCCTCCACTCACTCCCTCCACCAACTGTTCAGGCCGCCAGGCTGGCCCCTCCACTCAACTGTTCCGCCGTCCAGGTCGGGCCTCCACCAACTGTTCAGGCCGTCAGGTCGGCCCTCCACTCAACTGTTCTGGCCGCCAGGTCGGCCCCTCCACCAACCAGCCTCTGGCCGTCAGGTGCGGCCACTCACTCAACTGTTCAGCCGTCAGGCTCGACTCCTCTTACCAACTGTTCAGGCCGCCAGGTCGGCCCCTCCACCAACTGTTCAGGCCGTCAGGTCGGCCACTCCACCAACTGTTCAGGCCGCCAGGTTGACCCTCCACCAACTGTTCAGGCCGCCAGGTTGACCCTCCACCAACTGTTCGGCCGTCAGGTCGGCCCTCCACCAACTCGTTCAGGCCGTCAGGTCGGCCCTCCACCACTCCTCCACCAACTGTTCCGCCGCCAGGTCGGCCCTCCACCAACTGTTCAGGCTGTCAGGTCGGCCTCCACCAACTGTCTCCGGTTGCCAGGTGCGCCCTCCACCATCTGTTCCGGCCATCAGGTCTGACCCCTTCACCAACTGTTCAGGGCCGCCGTGGTTTGGCCCCTCCACCAAATGTTCAGGCCGTCAGGTCAGCCCCTCCACCACTCCCTCCACCAACTGTTCAGGCCGCCAGGGTCGACCCCTCCACCACTCCTCCACCAACTGTTCAGGGCCGCCAGGTCGCCCCTCCACCAACTGCTCCTGGCTGTTCGAGGTTCGGCCTCCACCAACTGTTCTGGCCGTCAGGTCGGCCCTCCACCAACTGTTCTGGCCGTCAGGTCGGCCACTCCACCAACTGTTCAGGCCGCCAGGTCGGGATTTCTCCACCAACTGCTTCAGGCTGTCAGGTCGAGCCCTCCACCACTCCCCCCTCCAACTGTTCAGGTCGGCCCCTCCACCATCTGTTCCGGCCATCAGGTCGACCACTTCACCAACTGTTCCGGCCGTCAGGTCGGCCTTCCACCAACTGTTCAGGCCGTCAGGTCGGCCCCTCCACCATCCCTCCACCAACTGTTCAGGCCGCAGGTCAGCCCCTCCACCACTTCCTCCACCAACTGTTCCAGGCCGCTGAGGTCAGCCCTCCACCACTTCCTCCACTCAACTGTTCAGGCCGTCAGGTCAGCCTCTCCACCAACTGCTTCAGGCCGTCAGGTCAGCCCTTCACCACCCTCCACCAACTGTTCAGGCCGTCAGGTCAGCCCTCCACCAACTGCTCAGGCCGCCAGGTCAGCCCCTCCACCACTCCCTCCACCAACTGTTCAGGCCATCAGGTCGACTCCTCCACCAACTGTTCAGGCCGTCAGGTCAGCCCTCCACCAACTGTTCAGGCCGTCAGGTCAGCCCTCCCACCACCTCCCTCCACCAACTGTTCAGGCCGCCAGGTCAGCTCCCTCCACCACTCCCTCCACCAACTGTTCAGGCCGTCAGGTCGGCCCCTCCACCACTTCCTCCACCAACTGTTCAGGGCCGTCAGGTCGGCCTCATCCACCACTCCCTCCACCAACTGTTCAGGCCGCCAGGTCAGCCCTCTCCACCACTCCCTCCACCAACTGTTCAGGGCCGCCAGGTCGGACCCTCCACCAACTGTTCCGGGCCGTCAGGTCGGCCCTCCACCAACTGTTCCGGCCGTCAGGGTTGGCCCCTCCACCAACTGTTCAGGGCCGTCAGGTCGGCCCCTCCACCATCTGTTCAGGGCCGCCAGGTCGCGCCCCTCCACCAACTGTTCTGGCCGTCAGGTCGGCCCCTCCACCAACTGTTCTGGCCGTCAGGTCGGCCCCTCCACCACTCCTCCACCAACTGTTCAGGCCGTCAGGTCGGCCCCTCCACCACTCCCTCCCACCAACTGTTCAGGCCATCAGGTCGACCCTCCACCAACTGTTCTGGCCGTCAGGTCGGCCCTCCACCAACTGTTCAGGCCGTCAGGTCGGCCTCCACTCCCTCCACCAACTGTTCAGGCCGTCAGGTCGGCCCTCCACCACTCCTCCACCAACTGTTCAGGCCGTCAGGTCGACCCCTCCACCAACTGTTCCGGCCGTCAGGTCGACCCTCCACCACCCTCCACCAACTGTTCAGGGCCGTCAGGTCAGCCCTCCACCACCTCCACCAACTGTTCAGGCCGTCAGGTCGGCCCTCCACCAACTGTTCTGGCCGTCAGGTCGGCCCCTCCACCAACTGTTCAGGCCGTCAGGTCAGCCCCTCCACCACTCCCTCCACCAACTGTTCAGGGCCGCCAGGTCGATCCTCCACCACTCCCTCCACCAACTGTTCAGGCCGTCAGGTCGGCCCTCCACCAACTGTTCAGGCCGTCAGGTCGACCCTCCACCACCCTCCACCAACTGTTCTGGCCGTCAGGTCGGCCCTCCACCAACTGTTCCGGCCGTCACGCCGGCCCTCCACCAACTGTTCTGGCTGTCACGTAGGCCTCTCCACCAACTGTTCCGCCGTCAGGTTCGGCCCCTCCACCAACTGTTCAGGCCGTCAGGTCGGCCCCTCCACCAACTGTTCAGGCCGTCAGGTCGGCCCTCCACCACTCCCTCCACCAACTGTTCAGGCCGTCAGGTCGACCCTCCACCACTCCCTCCACCAACTGTTCAGGGCCGCCAGGTCGCCCCTCCACCAACTGTTCTGGCCGTCAGGTCGGCCCCTCCACCAACTGTTCAGGCCGTCAGGTCGGCCCCTCCACCAACTGTTCAGGCCGTCAGGTCGGCCCCTCCACCAACTGTTCAGGGCCGTCCAGGTCGACCCCTCCACCAACTGTTCAGGCCGTCAGGTCGGCCCTCCACCACTCCTCCACCAACTGTTCAGGTCGGCCCCTCCACCATCTGTTCCGGCCATCAGGTCGACCCCTCCACCAACTGTTCCGGCCATCAGGTCGACCCCTCCACCACTCCCTCCACCAACTGTTCAGGCCGGCCCTGCACCATCTGTTCCGCCATCAGGTCGGCCCCTCCACCATCTGTTCAGGCCGTCAGGTCAGGCCCTCCACCAACTGTTCAGGCCGCTCAGGTCGACCTCTCCACTCACTCCTCCACCAACTGTTCAGGTCGGCCCCTCCACCATCTGTTCCGGCCATCAGGTCGACCCCTTCACCAACTGTTCCGCCGCCAGGTTCGGCCCCTCCACCAACTGTTCAGGCCGTCAGGTCGGCTCTCTCCACCACTCCCTCCACCAACTGTTCAGGCCGTCAGGTCAGCCCTCCACCACTCCCTCCACCAACTGTTCAGGCCATCAGGTCGACCCCTCCACCAACTGTTCTGGCCGTCAGGTCGGCCTCTCCACCAACTGTTCAGGCCGTCAGGTCAGCCCCTCCACCACTCCCTCCACCAACTGTTCAGGCCGTCAGGTCGACCCCTCCACCACTCCCTCCACCAACTGTTCAGGCCGCCAGGTCGAGCTCCTCCACCACTCCCCTCCACCAACTGTTCAGGCCGTCAGGTCAGCCCCTCCACCACTCCCTCCACCAACTGGCTCAGGCCGTCAGGTCAGCCCCTCCACCACTCCCTCCACCAACCGTTCAGGCCGTCCAGGTCAGCCCCTCCACCACTCCCTCCACCAACTGTTCAGGCTGTCAGGTCGGCCCTCCACCACTCCCTCCACCAACTGTTCAGGCCGTCAGGTCAGCCCCTCCACCACTCCCTCCACCAACTGTTCAGGCCGTCAGGTCGGCCCCTCCACCAACTGTTCTGGCCGTCAGGTCGGCCCCTCCACCAACTGTTCTGGCCGTCAGGTCGGCCCCTCCACCAACTGTTCAGGCCGTCAGGTCGGCCCCTCCACCAACTGTAGCAGAAGCGTAGCCTATAGCCTATAGCAGAAACGTAGCCTATAGCCTATAGCAGAAACATAGCCTATAGCCTATAGCAGAAACGTAGCCTATAGCCTATAACAGAAACATAGCCTATAGCCTATAGCAGAAACGTAGCCTATACCCTATAGCAGAAACGTAGCCTATAGCCTATAGCAGAAACATAGCCTATAGCCTATAGCAGAAACGTAGCCTATAGCCTATAGCAGAAACGAATGGTCTATAGCAGAAACATAGCCTATAGCCTATAGTAGAAACATAGCCTATAGCAGAAACGTAGCCTATAGCCTATAGCAGAAACATAGCCTATAGCCTATAGCAGAAACGTAGCCTATAGCAGAAACATAGCCTATAGCCTATAGCAGAAACGTAGCCTATAGCCTATAGCAGAAACATAGCCTATAGCAGAAACATAGCCTATAGCCTATAAAGTAGAAATATAGCCTATAGCCTATAGCAGAAACATAGCCTATAGCAGAAATGTAGCCTATAGCAGAAAACGTAGCCTATAGCCTATAGTAGAAACATAGCCTATAGCCTATAGCAGAAACATAGCCTATAGCAGAAACATAGCCTATAGCCTATAGCAGAAACATAGCCTATAGCAGAAACATAGCCTATAGCAGAAACGTAGCCTATAGCAGAAACATAGCCTATAGCCTATAGCAGAAACGTAGCCTATAGCTCTATAGCAGAAACATAGCCTATAGCCTATAGCAGAAACATAGCTTCTATAGCAGAAACATAGCCTATAGCCTATAGCAGAAACGTAGCCTATAGCCTATAGCAGAAACATAGCCTATAGCAGAAACGTAGCTCTAGTAGCCTATAGCAGAAACATAGCCTATAGCAGAAACGTAGCCTATAGCAGAAACGTAGCCTATAGCCTATAGCAGAAACATAGCCTATAGCAGAAACATAGCTTATAGGCAGAAACGTAGCTTATAGCAGAACGTAGCCTATAGCCTATAGCAGAAACGTAGCCTCAAAGCAGGGATCATCAACAATATTCAGCTGAGGGACGCTGTTTTTTCTGGAGCGGATGGTGGGGGCCGTGAACATAATTACAAATCATGTGTAGACTGCAAATTGATTACAAGAAGCCCAAACAGATATGTTTGACTAAAATAATAATTTCAAATGGTGATTACATTTGTATAGGATCATGTGTCTCTCTATTATGGTGGGAATAATTGGAAACATAACATTTCCTGGGTGTTTTTACAGTCTTATGTCCAAAAATGGAGGGGGGAATCATTTGGGGGCCAAATAAAACCACCTTCCAGCCACACGCTAGGAACCCGGCCTATAACCTAGGCCTACCCACACTATAAACTCTCAGCCATGCATTTAACTTTTTTTTTGCCAACAGTGATTGGGTTATATTATCAGCCTAAATTATGACTATCCAATCTACTCATCACATTATCTTACATCAGTATGCAAATGTAATGATGCTACAAATGCTTATTAATAATTTTAAAAAAGTGCATTTGTATAGTGAAAATAAGCT
>NW_026283622.1:0-3267 GCF_023373465.1 Oncorhynchus keta
AGAAACATAATGGGGATGTGTTCTAATCTGGAGAGAAACATAATGGGGATGTGTTCTAATCTGGAAGGAGAAACATTTTACATTTACATTTACATTTAAGTCATTTAGCAGACGCTCTTATCCAGAGCGACTTACAAATTGGTGCATACACCTTATGACAACCAGTGGAACAGCCACTTGCATCTAAATCTTGTTGGGAGAAGGGGTGAGAAGGATTACTTACCCTTACTTACCCTATCCTAGGTATTCCTTGAAGAGGTGGGGTTTCAGGTGTCTCCGGAAGGTGGTGATTGACTCCGCTGTCCTGGCGTCGTGAGGGAGTTTGTTCCACCATTGGGGGGCCAGAGCAGCGAACAGTTTTGACTGGGCTGAGCGGGAACTGTACTTCCTCAGTGGTAGGGAGGCGAGCAGGCCAGAGGTGGATGAACGCAGTGCCCTTGTTTGGGTGTAGGGCCTGATCAGAGCCTGGAGGTACTGAGGTGCCGTTCCCCTCACAGCTCCGTAGGCGAGCACCATGGTCTTGTAGCGGATGCGAGCTTCAAC
Source organism: Oncorhynchus keta (assembly GCF_023373465.1). NCBI lineage: Eukaryota > Metazoa > Chordata > Actinopteri > Salmoniformes > Salmonidae > Oncorhynchus > Oncorhynchus keta. The sequence continues at coordinate 544 of NW_026283622.1, forward strand.
TGGAAGCCAGTGGAGAGAGCGGAGGAGCGGGGTGACGTGAGAGAACTTGGGAAGGTTGAACACCAGACGGGCTGCGGCGTTCTGGATGAGTTGTAGGGGTTTAATGGCACAGGCAGGGAGCCCAGCCAACAGCGAGTTGCAGTAATCAAGACGGGAGATGACAAGTGCCTGGATTAGGACCTGCGCCGCTTCCTGTGTGAGGCAGGGTCGTACTCTGCGGATGTTGTAGAGCATGAACCTACAGGAACGGGACACCGCCTTGATGTTAGTTGAGAACGTCAGGGTGTTGTCCAGGATCACGCCAAGGTTCTTAGCGCTCTGGGAGGAGGACACAATGGAGTTGTCAACCGTGATGGCGAGATCATGGAGCGGGCAGTCCTTCCCCGGGAGGAAGAGGAGCTCCGTCTTGCTGAGGTTCAGCTTGAGGTGGTGATCCGTCATCCACACTGATATGTCTGCCAGACATGCAGAGATGCGATTCGCCACCTGGTCATCAGAAGGGGAAAGGAAGATTAATTGTGTGTCGTCTGCATAGCAATGATAGGAGAGACCATGTGAGGTTATGACAGAGCCAAGTGACTTGGTGTATAGCGAGAATAAGAGAGGGCCTAGAACAGAGCCCTGGGGGACACCAGTGGTGAGAGCGCGTGGTGAGGAGACAGATTCTCGCCACGCCACCTGGTAGGAGCGACCTGTCAGGTAGGACGCAATCAAGCGTGGGCCGCGCCGAGAGATGCCCAACTCGGAGAGGGTGGAGAGGAGGATCTGATGGTTCACAGTATCGAAGGCAGCCGATAGGTCTAGAAGGATGAGAGCAGAGGAGAGAGAGTTAGCTTTAGCAGTGCGGAGCGCCTCCGTGATACAGAGAAGAGCAGTCTCAGTTGAATGACTAGTCTTGAAACCTGACTGATTTGGATCAAGAAGGTCATTCTGAGAGAGATAGCGGTAGAGCTGGCCAAGGACGGCACGCTCAAGAGTTTTGGAGAGAAAAGAGAGAAGGGATACTGGTCTGTAGTTGTTGACATCGGAGGGATCGAGTGTAGGTTTTTCAGAAGGGTGCAACTCTCGCTCTCTTGAAGACGGGAGGGACGTAGCCAGCGGTCAGGGATGAGTTGATGAGCGAGGTGAGGTAAGGGAGAAGGTCTCCGGAAATGGTCTGGAGAAGAGAGGAGGGGATAGGGTCAAGCGGGCAGGTTGTTGGGCGGCCGGCCGTCACAAGACGCGAGATTTCATCTGGAGAGAGAGGGGAGAAAGAGGTCAGAGCATAGGGTAGGGCAGTGTGAGCAGAACCAGCGGTGTCGTTTGACTTAGCAAGCGAGGATCGGATGTCATCGACCTTCTTTTCAAAATGGTTGACGAAGTCATCTGCAGAGAGGGAGGAGGGAGGGGGGAGGATTCAGGAGGGAGGAGAAGGTGGCAAAGAGCTTCCTAGGGTTAGAGGCAGATGCTTGGAATTTAGAATGGTAGAAAGTGGCTTTAGCAGCAGAGACAGAGGAGGAAAATGTAGAGAGGAGGGAGTGAAAGGATGCCAGGTCCGCAGGGAGGCGAGTTTTCCTCCATTTCCGCTCGGCTGCCCGGAGCCCTGTTCTGTGAGCTCGCAATGAGTCGTCGAGCCACGGAGCGGGAGGGGAGGACCGAGCCGGCCTGGAGGATAGGGGACATAGGGAGTCAAAGGATGCAGTAAGGGAGGAGAGGAGGGTTGAGGAGGCAGAATCAGGAGATAGGTTGGAGAAAGTTTGAGCAGAGGGAAGAGAAGATAGGATGGAAGAGGAGAGAGTAGCGGGGGAGAGAGAGCGAAAGGTTGGGACGGCGCGATACCATCCGAGTAGGGGCAGTGTGGGAAGTGTTGGATGAGAGCGAGAGGGAAAAGGATACAAGGTAGTGGTCGGAGACTTGGAGGGAGTTGCAATGAGGTTAGTGGAAGAACAGCATCTAGTAAAGATGAGGTCAAGCGTATTGCCTGCCTTGTGAGTAGGGGGAAGGTGAGAGGGTGAGGTCAAAGAGGAGAGGAGTGGAAAGAAGGAGGCAGAGAGGAATGAGTCAAAGGTAGACGTGGGGAGGTTAAAGTCGCCCAGAACTGTGAGAGGTGAGCCGTCCTCAGGAAAGGAGCTTATCAAGGCATCAAGCTCATTGATGAACTCTCCGAGGAACCTGGAGGGCGATAAATGATAAGGATGTTAAGCTTGAAAGGGCTGGTAACTGTGACAGCATGGAATTCAAAGGAGGCAATAGACAGATGGGTAAGGGAGAAAGAGAAAGACCACTTGGGAGAGATGAGGATCCCGGTGCCACCACCCCGCTGACCAGAAGCTCTCGGGGTGTGCGAGAACACGTGGGCGGACGAGGAGAGAGCAGTAGGAGTAGCAGTGTTATCTGTGGTGATCCATGTTTCCGTCAGTGCCAAGAAGTCAAGGGACTGGAGGGAGGCATAGGCTGAGATGAACTCTGCCTTGTTGGCCGCAGATTGGCAGTTCCAGAGGCTACCAGAGACCTGGAACTCCACGTGGGTCGTACGCGCTGGGACCACCAGGTTAGGGTGAGTCGCGGCCACGCGGTGTGGAGCGTTTGTATGGTCTGTGCAGAGAGGAGAGAACAGGGATAGACAGACACATAGTTGACAGGCTACAGAAAAGGCTACGCTAATGCAAGGAAATTGGAATGACAAGCGGACTACACGTCTCGAATGTTCAGAAAGTTAAGCTTACGTAGCAAGAATCTTATTGA
>NW_026283623.1:0-92500 GCF_023373465.1 Oncorhynchus keta
TGTCAGAATACACTGGGAGATAAACATGGCATTATAATACACTGGGAGATAAAACATGGCATTATAATACACTGGGAGATAAACATGTCATTATAATACACTGGGAGATAAACATGGCATTATAAAACACTGGGAGATAAACATACATTATACACTGGGAGCATTATAATACACTGGGAGATAAACATGGCATTATAATACACTGGGAGATAAAACAACATTATAATACACTGGGGAGATAAAACATGACATTATAATACACTGGGGAGATAAACATGGTCATTATAATACACTGGGAGATAAAACATGGCATTATAATACACTGGGAGATAAACATGGCATTATAATACACTGGGAGATAAACATGGCATTATAATACACTGGGAGATAAACATGACATTATAATACACTGGGAGATAAACATGTCATTATAATACACTGGGAGATAAACATGGCATTATAATACACTGGGAGATAAACATGGCATTATAATACACTGGGAGATAAACATGGCATTATAATACACTGGGAGATAAACATGGCATTATAATACACTGGGAGATAAACATGACATTATAATACACTGGGAGATAAACATGGCATTATAATACACTGGGAGATAAACATGGCATTATAATACACTGGAGATAAACATCATTATAATACACTGGGAGATAAACATGACATTATAATACACTGGGAGATAAACATGGCATTATAATACACTGGGAGATAAACACTGGGGCATTATAATACACTGGGAGATAAACATGGCATTATAATACACTGGGAGATAAACATGGCATTATAATACACTGAGATAAACATGGCATTATAATACACTGGGAGATAAACATGACATCAGAATACACTGGGAGATAAACATGTCATTATAATACACTGGGAGATAAACATGGCATTATAATACACTGGGAGATAAACATGGCATTATAATACACTGGGTGATAAACATGTCATAATACACTGGGAGATAAACATGTCATTATAATACACTGGGAGATAAACATGGCATTATAATACACTGGGAGATAAACATGGCATTATAATACACTGGGAGATAAACATGGCATTATAATACACTGGGAGATAAACATGGCATTATAATACACTGGGAGATAAACATGGAAAACATGCCATTATAATACACTGGGAGATAAACATGACATTATAATACACTGGAGATAAACAGCATTAATACATGGGAGATAAACATGCATTATAATACACTGGGAGATAAACATGGCATTATAATACACTGGGAGATAAACATGGCATTATAATACACTGGGAGATAAACATTATAATACACTGGGAGATAAACATGGCATTATAATACACTGGGAGATAAACATGGCATGGGAGATAAACATGCATTATAATACACTGGGAGATAAACATGGCATTATAATACACTGGGAGATAAACATGCATTGGGAGATAAACATATAATACACTGGGAGATAAACATGGCATTATAATACACTGGGAGATAAACATGGCATTATAATACACTACACATTATAATACACTGGGAGATAAACATGCCATTATAATACACTGGGAGATAAACATGACATTATAATACACTGGGAGATAAACATGCCATTATAATACACTGGGAGATAAACATGGCATTATAATACACTGGGAGATAAACATGTCATTATAATACACTGGGAGATAAACATGACATTATAATACACTGGGAGATAAACATAGCATTATAATACACTGGGAGATAAACATGGCATTATAATACACTGGGAGATAAACATGTCATTAATACACTGGGAGATAAACATGGCATTAAAATACACTGGGAGATAAACATGTCATTAGAATACACTGGGAGATATGGCATTATAATACACTGGGAGATAATACACTGGGAGATAAACATGGCATTATAATACACTGGGAGATAAACATGGCATTATAATACACTGGGAGATAAACATGGCATTATAATACACTGGGAGATAAACATGGCATTATAATACACTGGGAGATAAACATGGCATTATAATACACTGGGAGATAAACATGGCATTATAATACAGATAAACATGATAAACATGTCATTATAATACACTGGGAGATAAACATGGCATTATAATACACTGGGAGATAAACATGGCATTATAATACACTGGGAGATAAACATGGCATTATAATACACTGGGAGATAAACATGGCATTATAATACACTGGGAGATAAACATGGCATTATAATACACTGGGAGATAAACATGGCATTATAATACACTGGGAGATAAACATGGCATTATAATACACTGGGAGATAAACATGGCATTATAATACACTGGGAGATAAACATGGCATTATAATACACTGGGAGATAAACATGATAAACATGGCATATAATACACTGGGAGATAAACATGTCATAATACACTGGGAGATAAACATCATAATACACATTATAATACACTGGGAGATAAACAGATAATACACTGGGAGATAAACATGGCATTATAATACACTGGGAGGCATTCATAATACAGATAAACATGGCATTATAATACACTGGGAGATAAACATGGCATTATAATACACTGGGAGATAAACATGGCATTATAATACACTGGGAGATAAACATGCCATTATAATACACTGGGAGATAAACATGTCATTATAATACACTGGGAGATAAACATGGCATTATAATACACTGGGAGATAAACATGGCATTATAATACACTGGGAGATAAACATGGCATTATAATACACTGGGAGATAAACATGTCATTATAATACACTGGGAGATAAACATGGCCATTATAAACATGGGAGATAAACATGACATTATAATACACTGGGAGATAAACATGGCATTATAATACACTGGGAGATAAACATGGCATTATAATACACTGGGAGATAAACATGGCATTATAATACACTGGGAGATAAACATGGCATTATAATACACTGGGAGATAAACATGGCATTATAATACATTATATAATACACTGGGAGATAAACATGGCATTATAATACACTGGGAGATAAACATGGCATTATAATACACTGGGAGATAAACATGGCATTATAATACACTGGGAGATAAACATGGCATTATAATACACTGGAGATAAACATGTCATTATAATACATGGATAAACATTATAATACACTGGGAGATAAACATGTCATTATAATACACTGGGAGATAAACATAATACACTGGGAGATAAACATGGCATTATAATACACTGGGAGATAAACATGACATTATAATACACTGGGAGATAAACATGGCATTATAATATACTGGGAGATAAACATGGCATTATAATACACTGGGAGATAAACATGGCATTATAATACACTGGGAGATGGCATTATAATACACTGGGAGATAAACCATTATAATACACTGGGAGATAAACATGTCATTATAATACACTGGGAGATAAACATGGCATTATAATAGACTGGGAGATAAACATGGGATTATAATACACTGGGAGATAAACATGTCATTATAATACACTGGGAGATAAACATGGCATTATAATACACTGGGAGATAAACATGACATTATAATACACTGGGAGATAAACATGACATTATAATACACTGGGAGATAAACATGGCATTATAATACACTGGGAGATAAACATGGCATTATAATACACTGGGAGATAAACATGGCATTATAATACACTGGGAGATAAACATGTCAGCATTATAATACACTGGGAGATAAACATGGCATTATAATACACTGGGAGATAAACATGACATTATAATACACTGGGAGATAAACATGGGAGATAAACATGTCATTATAATACACTGGGAGATAAACATGGCATTATAATACACTGGGAGATAAACATGACATTATAATACACTGGGAGATAAACATGGCATTATAATACACTGGGAGATAAACATGGCATTATAATACACTGGGAGATAAACATGGCATTATAATACACTGGGAGATAAACATGGCATTATAATACACTGGGAGATAAACATGGCATTATAATACACTGGGAGATAAAAACATGACATTATAATACACTGGGAGATAAACATGACATTATAATACACTGGGAGATAAACATGGCATTATAATACACTGGGAGATAAACATGGCATTATAATACACTGGGAGATAAACATGGCATTATAATACACTGGGAGATAAACATGGCATTATAATACACTGGGAGATAAACATGGCATTATAATACACTGGGAGATAAACATGGCATTATAATACACTGGGAGATAAACATGTCATTATAATACACTGGGAGATAAACATGGCATTATAATACACTGGGAGATAAACATGACATTATAATACACTGGGAGATAAACATGACATTATAATACACTGGGAGATAAACATGGCATTATAATACACTGGGAGATAAACATGGCATTATAATACACTGGGAGATAAACATGGCATTATAATACACTGGGAGATAAACATGGCATTATAATACACTGGGAGATAAACATGTCATTATAATACACTGGGAGATAAACATGGCATTATAATACACTGGGAGATAAACATGGCATTATAATACACTGGGAGATAAACATGGCATTATAATACACTGGGAGATAAACATGGCATTATAATACACTGGGAGATAAACATGGCATTATAATACACTGGGAGATAAACATGGCATTATAATACACTGGGAGATAAACATGGCATTATAATACACTGGGAGATAAACAGACATTATAAACACTGGGAGGCATTATAATACACTGGGAGATAAACATGATAAACATTATAATACACTGGGAGATAAACATGGCATTATAATACACTGGGAGATAAACATGGCATTATAATACACTGGGAGATAAACATGGCATTATAATACACTGGGAGATAAACATGGCATATAATACACTGGGGAGATAAACATGGCATTATAATACACTGGGAGATAAACATGGCATTATAATACACTGGGAGATAAACATGGCATTATAATACACTGGGAGATAAACATGGCATTATAAACATAAACATGGCATTATAATACACTGGGAGATAAACATGGCATTATAATACACTGGGAGATAAACATGGCATTATAATACACTGGGAGATAAACATGGCATTATAATACACTGGGAGATAAACATGGCATTATAATACACTGGGAGATAAACATGTCATTATAATACACTGGGAGATAAACATGGCATTATAATACACTGGGAGATAAACATGTCATTATAATACACTGGGAGATAAACATGGCATTATAATACACTGGGAGATAAACATGGCATTATAATACACTGGGAGATAAACATGGCATTATAATACACTGGGAGATAAACATGGCATTATAATACACTGGGAGATAAACATGTCATTATAATACACTGGGAGATAAACATGGCATTATAATACACTGGGAGATAAACATGTCATTATAATACACTGGGAGGGCATTATAATAGATATAAACATGGCATTATAATACACTGGGAGATAAACATGGCATTATAATACACTGGGAGATAAACATGGCATTATAATACACTGGGAGATAAACATGCATTATAAACATGATAAACCATTATAATACACTGGGAGATAAACATGGCATTATAAACACTGGGAGATAAACATGGCATTATAATACACTGGGAGAGCATTATAATACACTGAGATAAACACATTATAATACACTGGGAGATAAACATGGCACTGGGAGATAAACATGGCATTATAATACACTGGGAGATAAACAGCATTATAATACACTGGGAGATAAACATGGCATTATAATACACTGGGAGATAAACATGGGAGATAAACATCATTATAATACACTGGGAGATAAACATGTCATTATAATACACTGGGAGATAAACATGGCATTATAATACACTGGGAGATAAACATGACATTATAATACACTGGGAGATAAACATGGCATTTATAATAAACTGGGAGATAAAACATGGCATTATAATACACTGGGAGATAAACATGACATTATAATACACTGGGAGATAAACATGGCATTATAATACACTGGGAGATAAACATGGCATTATAATACACTGGGAGATAAACATGACATTATAATACACTGGGAGATAAACATGGCATTATAATACACTGGGAGATAAACATGGCATTATAATACACTGGGAGATAAACATGACATTATAATACACTGGGAGATAAACATGGCATTATAATACACTGGGAGATAAACATGGCATTATAATACACTGGGAGATAAACATGACATTATAATACACTGGGAGATAAACATGGCATTATAATACACTGGGAGATAAACAACATTATAATACACTGGGAGATAAACCATTATAATACACTGGGAGATAAACATGGCATTATAATACACTGGGAGATAAACATGTCATTATAATACACTGGGAGATAAACATGGCATTATAATACACTGGGATAAACATGATAAACATGACATTATAATACACTGGGAGATAAACATGTCATTATAATACACTGGAGATAAAGCATTATAAACACTGGGAGATAAACATGCATTATAATACACTGGGAGATAAACATGGCATTATAATACACTGGGAGATAAACATGGCATTATAATACACTGGGAGATAAACATGACATTATAATACACTGGGAGATAAACATGGCATTATAATACACTGGGAGATAAACATGACATTATAATACACTGGGAGATAAACATGGCATTATAATACACTGGGAGATAAACAGATAAACATGACATTATAATACACTGGGAGATAAACATGGCATTATAATACACTGGGAGATAAACATGGGAGATAAACATGGCATTATAATACACTGGGAGATAAACATGGCATTATAATATGGCATTATAATACACTGGGAGATAAACATGGCATTATAATACACTGGGAGATAAACATGGCATTATAATACACTGGGAGATAAACATGGCATTTATAATACACTGGGAGATAAACATGGCATTATAATACACTGGGAGATAAACATGGCATTATAATACACTGGGAGATAAACATGGCATTATAATACACTGGGAGGGAGATAAACATGGCATTATAATACACTGGGAGAGCATTATAAACATGATAAACATGGCATTATAATACACTGGGAGATAAACATGGCATTATAATACACTGGGAGATAAACATGTCATTATAATACACTGGGAGATAAACATGGCATTATAATACACTGGGAGATAAACATGACATTATAATACACTGGGAGATAAACATGGAAAACATGCCATTATAATACACTGGGAGATAAACATGGCATTATAATACACTGGGAGATAAACATGGCATTATAATACACTGGGAGATAAACATGGCATTATAATACACTGGGAGATAAACATGACATTATAATACACTGGGAGATAAACATGGAAAACATGCCATTATAATACACTGGGAGATAAACATGGCATTATAATACACTGGGAGATAAACATGGCATTATAATACACTGGGAGATAAACATGACATTATAATACACTGGGAGATAAACATGGCATTATAATACACTGGGAGATAAACATGACATTATAATACACTGGGAGATAAACAAGGCATTATAATACACTGGGAGATAAAAATGGCATTATAATACACTGGGAGATAAACATGCATCAGAATACACTGGGAGATAAACATGCCATTATAATACACTGGGAGATAAACATGGCATTATAATACACTGGGAGATAAACATGGCATTATAATACACTGGGAGATAAACATGACATTATAATACACTGGGAGATAAACATGGCATTATAATACACTGGGAGATAAGCATGGCATTATAATACACTGGGAGATAAACATGACATTATAATACACTGTGAGATAAACATGGCATTATAATACACTGGGAGATAAACATAGCATTATAATACACTGGGAGATAAACATGTCATTATAATACACTGGGAGATAAACATGGCATTATAATACACTGGGAGATAAACATGTCATTATAATACACTGGGAGATAAACATGGCATTATAATACACTGGGAGATAAACATGACATTATAATACACTGGGAGATAAACATGGCATTATAATACACTGGGAGATAAACATGGCATTATAATACACTGGGAGATAAACATGGCATTATAATACACTGGGAGATAAACATGACATTATAATACACTGGGAGATAAACATGGCATTATAATACACTGGGAGATAAACATGTCATTATAATACACTGGGAGATAAACATGTCATTATAATACACTGGGAGATAAACATGGCATTATAATACACTGGGAGATAAACATGGCATTATAATACACTGGGAGATAAACATGGCATTATAATACACTGGGAGATAAACATGTCAGAATACACTGGGAGATAAACATGGCATTATAATACACTGGGAGATAAACATGTCATTATAATACACTGGGAGATAAACATGCCATTATAATACACTGGGAGATAAACATGACATTATAATACACTGGGAGATAAACATGGCATTATAATACACTGGGAGATAAACATGGCATTATAATACACTGGGAGATAAACATGGCATTATAATACACTGGGAGATAAACATGGCATTATAATACACTGGGAGATAAACATGGCATTATAATACACTGGGAGATAAACATGCATTATAATACACTGGAGATAAACATGGCATTATAATACACTGGGAGATAAACATGGCATTATAATACACTGGGAGATAAACATGTCATTATAATACACTGGGAGATAAACATGGCGTTATAATACACTGGGAGATAAACATGGCATTATAATACACTGGGAGATAAACATGTCAGAATACACTGGGAGATAAACATGTCATTATAATACACTGGGAGATAAACATGGATAAACATTATAATACACTGGGAGATAAACATGGCATTATAATACACTGGGAGATAAACATGTCATAATACACTGGGAGATAAACATGTCATTATAATACACTGGGAGATAAACATGGCATTATAATACACTGGGAGATAAACATGGCATTATAATACACTGGGAGATAAACATGGCATTATAATACACTGGGAGATAAACATGGCATTATAATACACTGGGAGATAAACATGGAGATAAACATGCCATTATAATACACTGGGAGATAAACATGACATTATAATACACTGGGAGATAAACATGGCATTATAATACACTGGGAGATAAACATGGCATTATAATACACTGGGAGATAAACATGGCATTATAATACACTGGGAGATAAACATGGCATTATAATACACTGGGAGATAAACATGGCATTATAATACACTGGGGAGATAAACATGGCATTATAATACACTGGGAGATAAACATGGCATTATAATACACTGGGAGCATTATAAACATGGCATTATAATACACTGGGAGATAAACATGGCATTATAATACACTGGGAGATAAACATGGCATTATAATACACTGGGAGATAAACATGGCATTATAATACACTGGGAGATAAACATGGCATTATAATACACTGGGAGATAAACATGGCATTATAATACACTGGGAGATAAACATGGCATTATAATACACTGGGAGATAAACATGGCATTATAATACACTGGGAGATAAACATGGCATTATAATACACTGGGAGATAAACATGGCATTATAATACACTGGGAGATAAACATGGCATTATAATACACTGGGAGATAAACATGGCATTATAATACACTGGGAGATAAACATGAGATAAACATGGCATTATAATACACTGGGAGATAAACATGGCATTATAATACACTGGGAGATAAACATGTCATTATAATACACTGGGAGATAAACATGGCATTATAATACACTGGGAGATAAACATGACATTATAATACACTGGGAGATAAACATGGCATTATAATACACTGGGAGATAAACATGGCATTATAATACACTGGGAGATAAACATGGCATTATAATACACTGGGAGATAAACATGGCATTATAATACACTGGGAGATAAACATGGCATTATAATACACTGGGAGATAAACATGGCATTATAATACACTGGGAGATAAACATGGACACTGGGAGATAAACATGGCATTATAATACACTGGGAGATAAACATGGCATTATAATACACTGGGAGATAAACATGGCATTATAATACACTGGGAGATAAACATGGCATTATAATACACTGGGAGATAAACATGGCATTATAATACACTGGGAGATAAACATGACATTATAATACACTGGGAGATAAACATGGCATTATAATACACTGGGAGATTATAATACACTGGGAGATAAACATGAGATAAACATTATAATACACTGGGAGATAAACATGCATTATAATACACTGGGAGATAAACATGACATTATAATACACTGGGAGATAAACATGGCATTATAATACACTGGGAGATAAACATGGCATTATAATACACTGGGAGATAAACATGGCATTATAATACACTGGGAGATAAACATGGCATTATAATACACTGGGAGATAAACATGGCATTATAATACACTGGGAGATAAACATGGCATTATAATACACTGGAGATAAACATGGCATTATAATACACTGGGAGATAAACATGGCATTATAATACACTGGGAGATAAACATGGCATTATAATACACTGGGAGATAAACATGGCATTATAATACACTGGGAGATAAACATGGCATTATAATACACTGGGAGATAAACATGGCATTATAATACACTGGGAGATAAACATGGCATTATAATACACTGGGAGATAAACATGGCATTATAATACACTGGGAGATAAACATGCATTATAATACACTGAGATAAACATGACATTATAATACACTGGGAGATAAACATGGCATTATAATACACTGGGAGATAAACATGGCATTATAATACACTGGGAGATAAACATGCATTATAATACACTGGGGAGATAAACATGGCATTATAATACACTGGGAGATAAACATGGCATTATAATACACTGGGAGATAAACATGATAAACATGGCATTATAATACACTGGGAGATAAACATGCATTATAATACACTGGGAGATAAACATGGCATTATAATACACTGGGAGATAAACATGGCATTATAATACACTGGGAGATAAACATATAAACACTGGGAGCATTATAATACACTGGGAGATAAACATGGCATTATAATACACTGGGAGAGATAAACATGGCATTATAATACACTGGGAGATAAACATGGCATTATAATACACTGGGAGATAAACATGACATTATAATACACTGGGAGATAAACATGGCATTATAATACACTGGGAGATAAACATGGCATTATAATACACTGGGAGATAAACATGCATTATAATACACTGGGAGATAAACATGGCATTATAATACACTGGGAGATAAACATGGCATTATAATACACTGGGAGATAAACATGACATTATAATACACTGGGAGATAAACATGATAAACATGGCATAATACACTGGGAGATAAACATGGCATTATAATACACTGGGAGATAAACATGCATTATCATTATAATACACTGGGAGATAAACATGGCATTATAATACACTGGGAGATAAACATGCATTATAATACACTGGGAGATAAACATGGGAGGCATTATAATACACTGGGAGATAAACATGGCATTATAATACACTGGGAGATAAACATGGCATTATAATACACTGGGAGATAAACATGGCATTATAACACACTGGGAGATAAACATGGCATTATAATACACTGGGAGATAAACATGCATTATAATACACTGGGAGATAAACATGGCATTATAATACACTGGGAGATAATGCCATTACATGTCATTATAATACACTGGGAGATAAACATGGCATTATAATACACTGGGAGATAAACATGGCATTATAATACACTGGGAGATAAACATGTCATTATAATACACTGGGAGATAAACATGTCATTATAATACACTGGGAGATAAACATGGCATTATAATACACTGGGAGATAAACATGGCATTATAATACACTGGGAGATAAACATGTCATTATAATACACTGGGAGATAAACATGGCATTATAATACACTGGGAGATAAACATGGCATTATAATACACTGGGAGATAAACATGGCATTATAATACACTGGGAGATAAACATGGCATTATAATACACTGGGAGATAAACATGGCATTATAATACACTGGGAGATAAACATGGCATTATAATACACTGGAGATAAACATGGCATTATAATACACTGGGAGATAAACATGACATTATAATACACTGGGAGATAAACATGGCATTATAATAATACTGGGAGATAAACATGTCATTATAATACACTGGGAGATAAACATGTCATTATAATACACTGAGATAAACATGGCATTATAATACACTGGGAGATAAACATGGCATTATAATACACTGGGAGATAAACATGGCATTATAATACACTGGGAGATAAACATGCATTATAATACACTGGGAGATAAACATGGCATTATAATACACTGGGAGGGGGAGATAAACATGGCATTATAATACATGGGAGATAAACATGGGACTGGGAGATAAACATGGCATTATAATACACTGGGAGATAAACATGGCATTATAATAGACTGGGAGATAAACATGGCATTATAATACACTGGGAGATAAACACATTATAATACACTGGGAGATAAACATGGCATTATAATACACTGGGAGATAAACATGTCATAATACACTGGGAGATAAACATGGCATTATAATACACTGGGAGATAAACATGGCATTATAATACACTGGGAGATAAACATGGCATTATAATACACTGGGAGATAAACATGGCATTATAATACACTGGGAGATAAACATGTCATAATACACTGGGAGATAAACATATTAACATGGGAGATAAACATGACATTATAATACACTGGGAGAAAAATACACATTATAATACACTGGGAGATAAACATGCATTATAATACACTGGGAGATAAACATGGCATTATAATACACTGGGAGATAAACATGCCATTATAATACACTGGGAGATAAACATGGCATTATAATACACTGGGAGATAAACATGTCATTATAATACACTGGGAGATAAACATGGCATTATAATACACTGGGAGATAAACATGGCATTATAATACACTGGGAGATAAACATGGCATTATAATACACTGGGAGATAAACATGGCATTATAATACACTGGGAGATAAACATGGCATTATAATACACTGGGAGATAAACATGGCATTATAATACACTGGGAGATAAACATGACATTATAATACACTGGGAGATAAACATGACATAATACACTGGGAGATAAACATGGCATTATAATACACTGGGAGATAAACATGACATTATAATACACTGGGAGATAAACATGGCATTATAATACACTGGGAGATAAACATGGCATTATAATACACTGGGAGATAAACATGGCATTATAATACACTGGGAGAGATAAACATGGGAGGCATTATAATACACTGGGAGATAAACATGGCATTATAATACATGGGAGATAAACATGGCATTATAATACACTGGGAGATAAACATGTCATTATAATACACTGGGAGATAAACATGGCATTATAATACACTGGGAGATAAACATGGCATTATAATACACTGGGAGATAAACATGGCATTATAATACACTGGGAGATAAACATGGCATTATAATACACTGGGAGATAAACATGACATTATAATACACTGGGAGATAAACATGGCATTATAATACACTGGGAGATAAACATGACATTATAATACACTGGGAGATAAACATGGCATGGCATTATAATACACTGGGAGATAAACATGGCATTATAATACACTGGGAGGCATTATAATACACTGGGAGATAAACATGACATTATAATACACTGGGAGATAAACATGGCATTATAATACACTGGGAGATAAACATGGCATTATAATACACTGGGAGATAAACATGGCATTATAATACACTGGGAGATAAACATGACATTATAATACACTGGGAGATAAACATGGCATTATAATACACTGGGAGATAAACATGGCATTATAATACACTGGGAGATAAACATGACATTATAATACACTGGGAGATAAACATGGCATTATAATACACTGGGAGATAAACATGGCATTATAATACACTGGGAGATAAACATGGCATTATAATACACTGGGAGATAAACATGGCATTATAATACACTGGGAGATAAACATGGCATTATAATACACTGGGAGATAAACATGGCATTATAATACACTGGGAGATAAACATGGCATTATAATACACTGGGAGATAAACATGGCATTATAATACACTGGGAGATAAACATGCCATTATAATACACTGGGAGATAAACATGTCATTATAATACACTGGGAGATAAACATGGCATTATAATACACTGGGAGATAAACATGGCATTATAATACACTGGGAGATAAACATGGCATTATAATACACTGGGAGATAAACATGGCATTATAATACACTGGGAGATAAACATAAACATGGGAGTCATTATAATACACTGGGAGATAAACATGGCATTATAATACATGGGAGATAAACATGACATTATAATACACTGGGAGATAAACATGGCATTATAATACACTGGGAGATAAACATGGCATTATAATACACTGGGAGATAAACATGGCATTATAATACACTGGGAGATAAACATGGCATTATAATACACTGGGAGATAAACATGGCATTATAATACACTGGGGGAGATAATACATGATAAACATGGCATTATAATACACTGGGAGATAAACATGGCATTATAATACACTGGGAGATAAACATGGCATTATAATACACTGGGGAGATAAACATGGGAGCATGACATTATAATACACTGGGAGATAAACATGGCATTATAATACACTGGGAGATAAACATGGTCATTATAATACACTGCATTATAATACACTGGGAGACATTATAATACACTGGGAGATAAACATGACATTATAATACACTGGGAGATAAACATGACATTATAATACACTGGGAGATAAACATGGCATTATAATACACTGGGAGATAAACATGGCATTATAATACACTGGGAGATAAACATGGAGATAAACATGGCATTATAATACACTGGGAGATAAACATGGCATTATAATACACTGGGAGATAAACATGGCATTATAATACACTGGGAGATAAACATGACATTATAATACACTGGAGATAAACAGATAAAACTGGGAGATAAACATGGCATTATAATACACTGGGAGATAAACATGGCATTATAATACACTGGGAGATAAACATGGCATTATAATACACTGGAGATAAACATGGCATTATAATACACTGGGAGATAAACATGGCATTATAATACACTGGGAGATAAACATGGCATTATAATACACTGGGAGATAAACATGGCATTATAATACACTGGGAGATAAACATATAATACACTGGGAGATAAACATGTCATTATAATACACTGGGAGATAAACATGGCATTATAATACACTGGGAGATAAACATGACATTATAATACACTGGGAGATAAACATGGCATTATAATACACTGGGAGATAAACATGGCATTATAATACACTGGGAGATAAACATGGCATTATAATACACTGGGAGATAAACATGGCATTATAATACACTGGGAGATAAACATGTCATTATAATACACTGGGAGATAAACATGTCATTATAATACACTGGGAGATAAACATGACATTATAATACACTGGGAGATAAACATGGCATTATAATACACTGGGAGATAAACATGACATTATAATACACTGGGAGATAAACATGACATTATAATACACTGGGAGATAAACATGTCATAATACACTGGGAGATAAACATGGCATTATAATACACTGGGAGATAAACATGACATTATAATACACTGGGAGATAAACATGGCATTATAATACACTGGGAGATAAACATGGCATTATAATACACTGGGAGATAAACATGGCATTATAATACACTGGGAGATAAACATGGCATTATAATACACTGGGAGATAAACATGGCATTATAATACACTGGGAGATAAACATGGCATTATAATACACTGGGAGATAAACATGACATTATAATACACTGGGAGATAAACATGGCATTATAATACACTGAGATAAACCATTATAATACACTGGGAGATAAACATGGCATTATAATACACTGGGAGATAAACATGGCATTATAATACACTGGGAGATAAACATGGCATTATAATACACTGGGAGATAAACATGTCATTATAATACACTGGGAGATAAACATGTCATTATAATACACTGGGAGATAAACATGTCATTATAATACACTGGGAGATAAACATGGCATTATTATAAAATACATTATAATACTGGGAGATAAACATGGCATTATAATACACTGGGAGATAAACATGGCATTATAATACACTGGGAGATAAACATGGCATTATAATACACTGGGAGATAAACATGGCATTATAATACACTGGGAGATAAACATGGCATTATAATACACTGGAGAGATAACTGGGAGATAAACATGGCATTATAATACACTGGGAGATAAACATGGCATTATAATACACTGGGAGATAAACATGGCATTATAATACACTGGGAGATAAACATGGCATTATAATACACTGGGAGATAAACATGGATAAACATGGGAGATAAACATTATAATACACTGGGAGATAAACATGGCATTATAATAACTGGGAGATAAACATGGCATTATAATACACTGGGAGATAAACATGACATTATAATACACTGGGAGATAAACATGGCATTATAATACACTGGGAGAGCATTATAATACACTGAGATAAACATGCATTATAATACACTGGGAGATAAACCATTATAATACACTGGGAGATAAAAACATGTCATTATAATACACTGGGAGATAAACATGTCATTATAATACACTGGGAGATAAACATGGCATTATAATACACTGGGAGATAAACATGACATTATAATACACTGGGAGATAAACATGGCATTATAATACACTGGGAGATAAACATGGCATTATAATACACTGGGAGATAAACATGACATTATAATACACTGGGAGATAAACATGGCATTATAATACACTGGGAGATAAACATGACATTATAATACACTGGGAGATAAACATGTCATTATAATACACTGGGAGATAAACATGGCATTATAATACACTGGGAGATAAACATGACATTATAATACACTGGGAGATAAACATGGCATTATAATACACTGGGAGATAAACATGGCATTATAATACACTGGGAGATAAACATGACATTATAATACACTGGGAGATAAACATGGCATTATAATACACTGGGAGATAAACATGGCATTATAATACACTGGGAGATAAACATGGCATTATAATACACTGGGAGATAAACATGGCATTATAATACACTGGGAGATAAACATGGCATTATAATACACTGGGAGATAAACATGACATTATAATACACTGGGAGATAAACATGGCATTATAATACACTGGGAGATAAACATGGCATTATAATACACTGGGAGATAAACATGACATTATAATACACTGGGAGATAAACATGGCATTATAATACACTGGGAGATAAACATGACATTATAATACACTGGGAGATAAACATGGCATTATAATACTGGAGATAAACTGGCATTATAATACACTGGGAGATAAACATGGCATTATAATACACTGGGAGATAAACATGGCATTATAATACACTGGGAGATAAACATGACATGGCATTATAATACACTGGGAGATAAACATGGCATTATAATACACTGGGAGATAAACATGGCATTATAATACACTGGGAGATAAACATGGCATTATAATACACTGGGAGATAAACATGGCATTATAATACACTGGGAGATAAACATGGCATTATAATACACTGGGAGATAAACATGGCATTATAATACACTGGGAGATAAACATATAATACACTGGGAGATAAACATGGCATTATAATACACTGGGAGATAAACATGGCATTATAATACACTGGGAGATAAACATGGCATTATAATACACTGGGAGATAAACATGGCATTATATAATACACTGGGAGATAAACATGGCATTATAATACACTGGGAGATAAACATGGCATTATAATACACTGGGAGATAAACATGGCATTATAATACACTGGGAGATAAACATGGCATTATAATACACTGGGAGATAAACATGGCATTATAATACACTGAGATAAACATGGCATTATAATACACTGGGAGATAAACATGGCATTATAATACACTGGGAGATAAACATGCATTATAATACACTGGGAGCATTATAAACATGAGCATTATAATACACTGGGAGATAAACATGACATTATAATACACTGGGAGATAAACATGGAAAACATGAGATAAACATTATAATACACTGGGAGATAAACATGGCATTATAATACACTGGGAGATAAACATGGCATTATAATACACTGGGAGATAAACATGGCATTATAATACACTGGGAGATAAACATGGCATTATAATACACTGGGAGATAAACATGCATTATAATACACTGGGAGATAAACATGGCATTATAATACACTGGGAGATAAACATGGCATTATAATACACTGGGAGATAAACATGGCATTATAATACACTGGGAGATAAACATGGCATTATAATACACTGGGAGATAAACATGGCATTATAATACACTGGGAGATAAACAGCATTATAATACACTGGGAGATAAACATGCATTATAATACACTGGGAGATAAACATGGCATTATAATACACTGGGAGATAAACATGGCATTATAATACACTGGGAGATAAACATGGCATTATAATACACTGGGAGATAAACATGGCATTATAATACACATGATAAACATGGCATTATAATACACTGGGAGATAAACTGGGAGATAAACATGGCATTATAATACACTGGGGAGATGGGAGATAAACATGGCATTATAATACACTGGGAGATAAACATGGCATTATAATACACTGGGAGATAAACATGGCATTATAATACACTGGGAGATAAACATGGCATTATAATACACTGGGAGATAAACATGCCATTATAATAGACTGGGAGATAAACATGCCATTATAATACACTGGGAGATAAACATGTCATTATAATACACTGGGAGATAAACATGTCATTATAATACACTGGGAGATAAACATGGCATTATAATACACTGGGAGATAAACATGGCATTATAATACACTGGGAGATAAACATGGCATTATAATACACTGGGAGATAAACATGGCATTATAATACACTGGGAGATAAACATGGCATTATAATACACTGGGAGATAAACATGGCATTATAATACACTGGGAGATAAACATGACATTATAATAGACTGGGAGATAAACATGGCATTATAATACACTGGGAGATAAACATGGGGAGATAAACATGGCATTATAATACACTGGGAGATAAACATGGCATTATAATACACTGGGAGATAAACATGTCATTATAATACACTGGGAGATAAACATGGCATTATAATACACTGGGAGATAAACATGACATTATAATACACTGGGAGATAAACATGGCATTATAATACACTGGGAGATAAACATGGCATTATAATACACTGGGAGATAAACATGGCATTATAATACACTGGGAGATAAACATGGCATTATAATACACTGGGAGAGATAAACATGATAAACATGGCATTATAATACACTGGGAGATAAACATGGCATTATAATACACTGGGAGATAAACATGACATTATAATACACTGGGAGATAAACATGGCATTATAAAACTGGGAGATGACATTATAATACACTGGGAGATAAACATGGCATTATAATACACTGGGAGATAAACATGGCATTATAATACACTGGGAGATAAACATGGCATTATAATACACTGGGAGATAAACATGGCATTATAATACACTGGGAGATAAACATGGCATTATAATACACTGGGAGATAAACATGGCATTATAATACACTGGAGATAAACAGATAAACATATAATACACTGGGAGATAAACATGGCATTATAATACACTGGGAGATAAACATGGCATTATAATACACTGGGAGATAAACATGGCATTATAATACACTGGGAGATAAACATGGCATTATAATACACTGGGAGATAAACATGGCATTATAATACACTGGGAGATAAACATGGCATTATAATACACTGGGAGATAAACATGGCATTATAATACACTGGGAGATAAACATGTCATTATAATACACTGGGAGATAAACATGGCATTATAATACACATTATAATACACTGGGAGATAAACATGGCATTATAATACACTGGGAGAGCATTATAAACATGGCATTATAATACACTGGGAGATAAACATGGCATTATAATACACTGGGAGATAAACATGGCATTATAATACACTGGGAGATAAACATGGCATTATAATACACTGGGAGATAAACATGGCATTATAATACACTGGGAGATAAACATGGCATTATAATACACTGGGAGATAAACATGGCATTATAATACACTGGGAGATAAACATGACATTATAATACACTGGGAGATAAACATGGCATTATAATACACTGGGAGATAAACATGACATTATAATACACTGGGAGATAAACATGGCATTATAATATACTGGGAGATAAACATGTCATTATAATACACTGGGAGATAAACATGGCATTATAATACACTGGGAGATAAACATGACATTATAATACATTGGGAGATAAACATGGCATTATAATATACTGGGAGATAAACATGTCATTATAATACACTGGGAGATAAACATGACATTATAATACACTGGGAGATAAACATGGCATTATAATACACTGGGAGATAAACTGGGAGATGGCATTATAATACACTGGGAGATAAACATGGCATTATAATACACTGGGAGATAAACATGGCATTATAAAACTACACTGGGGAGATAAACATGGCATTATAATACACTGGGAGATAAACATGGCATTATAATACACTGGGAGATAAACATGGCATTATAATACACTGGGAGATAAACATGGCATTATAATACACTGGGAGATAAACATGGATAAACATTATAATACACTGGGAGATAAACATGTCATTATAATACACTGGGAGATAAACATGGGAGATAAACATGGCATTATAATACACTGGGAGATAAACATGGCATTATAATACACTGGGAGATAAACATGGCATTATAAGATAAACATGGCATTATAATACACTGGGAGATAAACATGGCATTATAATACACTGGGAGATAAACATGGCATTATAATACACTGGGAGATAAACATGGCATTATAATACACTGGGAGATAAACATGACATTATAATACACTGGGAGATAAACATTATAATACACTGGGAGATAAACATGGCATTATAATACACTGGGAGATAAACATGGCATTATAATACACTGGGAGATAAACATGGCATTATAATACACTGGGAGATAAACATGGCATTATAATACACTGGGAGATAAACATGGCATTATAATACACTGGGAGATAAACATGGCATTATAATACACTGGGAGATAAACATGGCATTATAATACACTGGAGATAAACATGGCATTATAATACACTGGGAGATAAACATGGCATTATAATACACTGGGAGATAAACATGGCATTATAATACACTGGGAGATAAACATGGCATTATAATACACTGGGAGATAAACATGGCATTATAATACACTGGGAGATAAACATGGCATTATAATACACTGGGAGAGGCATAAATACACTGGGAGATAAACATCATTATAATACACTGGGAGATAAACATGGCATTATAATACACTGGGAGATAAACATGGCATTATAATACACTGGGAGATAAACATGGCATTATAATACACTGGGAGATAAACATGGCATTATAATACACTGGGAGATAAACATGGCATTATAAACTGGGAGATAAACATGGCATTATAATACACTGGGAGATAAACATGGCATTATAATACACTGGAGATAAACATGGCATTATAAACACTGGGAGATAAACACATTATAATACACTGGGAGATAAACATGTCATTATAATACACTGGGAGATAAACATGGCATTATAATACACTGGGAGATAAACATGGCATTATAAACATGATAAACACATTATAATACACTGGGAGATAAACATGGCATTATAATACACTGGGAGATAAACATGGCATTATAATACACTGGGAGATAAACATGACATTATAATACACTGGGAGATAAACATGGCATTATAATACACTGGAGAGATAAACATGATAAACATGGCATTATAATACACTGGGAGATAAACATGGCATTATAATACACTGGGAGATAAACATGGCATTATAATACACTGGGAGATAAACATGGCATTATAATACACTGGGAGATAAACATGGCATTATAATACACTGGGAGATAAACATGACATTATAATACACTGGGAGATAAACATGGCATTATAATACACTGGGAGATAAACATGGCATTATAATACACTGGGAGATAAACATGATGGCATTATAATACACTGGGAGATAAACATGGCATTATAATACACTGGGAGATAAACATGACATTATAATACACTGGGAGATAAACATGGCATTATAATACACTGGGAGATAAACATGGCATTATAATACACTGGGAGATAAACATGGCATTATAATACACTGGGAGATAAACATGGCATTATAATACACTGGGAGATAAACATGGCATTATAATACACTGGGAGATAAACATGGCATTATAATACACTGGGAGATAAACATGGCATTATAATACACTGGGAGATAAACATGGCATTATAATACACTGGACATTATAATACACTGGGAGATAAACATGGCATTATAATACACTGGGAGATAAACATGGCATTATAATACACTGGGAGATAAACATGGCATTATAATACACTGGGAGATAAACATGGCATTATAATACACTGGGAGATAAACATGGCATTATAATACACTGGGAGATAAACATGGCATTATAATACACTGGGAGATAAACATGGCATTATAATACACTGGGAGATAAACATGGCATTATAATACACTGGGAGATAAACATGGCATTATAATACACTGGGAGATAAACATGGCATTATAATACACTGGGAGATAAACATGTCATTATAATACACTGGGAGATAAACATGGCATTATAATACACTGGGAGATAAACATGACATTATAATACACTGGGAGATAAACATGAGATAAACATGGCATTATAATACACTGGGAGATAAACATGGCATTATAATACACTGGGAGATAAACATGGCATTATAATACACTGGGGATAAACATTATAATACACTGGGAGATAAACATGGCATTATAATACACTGGGAGATAAACATGGCATTATAATACACTGGGAGATAAACATGGAAAACATGCCATTATAATACACTGGGAGATAAACATGGCATTATAATACACTGGGAGATAAACATAATACACTGGCATTATAATACACTGGGAGGGAGATAAACATGGCATTATAATACACTGGGAGATAAACATGGCATTATAATACACTGGGAGATAAACATGGCATTATAATACACTGGGAGATAAACATGCATTATAATACACTGGGAGATAAACATGGCATTATAATACACTGGGAGATAAACATGGCATTATAATACACTGGGAGATGGCATTATAAACATGGCATTATAATACACTGGGAGATAAACATGTCAGCATTATAATACACTGGGAGATAAACATGGCATTATAATACACTGGGAGATAAACATGGCATTATAATACACTGGGAGATAAACATGGCATTATAATACACTGGGAGATAAACATGACATTATAATACACTGGGAGATAAACATGGCATTATAATACACTGGGAGATAAACATGGCATTATAATACACTGGGAGATAAACATGGCATTATAATACACTGGGAGATAAACATGACATTATAATACACTGGGAGATAAACATGGCATTATAATACACTGGGAGATAAACATGGCATTATAATACACTGGGAGATAAACATGTCATTATAATACACTGGGAGATAAACATGGCATTATAATACACTGGGAGAGATAAACATGATAAACATTATAATACACTGGGAGATAAACATGGCATTATAATACACTGGGAGATAAACATGACATTATAATACACTGGGAGATAAACATGGCATTATAATACACTGGGAGATAAACATGGCATTATAATACACTGGGAGATAAACATGGCATTATAATACACTGGAGAGGCATTATAAACATGAGATAAACATGGCATTATAATACACTGGGAGATAAACATGGCATTATAATACACTGGGAGATAAACATGCCATTATAATACACTGGGAGATAAACATGGCATTATAATACACTGGGAGATAAACATGCATTAGAATACACTGGGAGATAAACATGGCATTATAATACACTGGGAGATAAACATGGCATTATAATACACTGGGATGATAAACTGGGAGATAAACATTATAATACACTGGGAGATAAACATGGCATTATAATACACTGGGAGATAAACATGGCATTATAATACACTGGGAGATAAACATGGCATTATAATACACTGGGAGATAAACATGGCATTATAATACACTGGGAGATAAACATGGCATTATAATACACTGGGAGATAAACATGGCATTATAATACACTGGGAGATAAACATGGCATTATAATACACTGGGAGATAAACATGGCATTATAATACACTGGGAGATAAACATGACATTATAAACATGAGTATTATAATACACTGGGAGATAAACATGGCATTATAATACACTGGGAGATAAACATGATAAACATGGCATTATAATACACTGGGAGATAAACATGGCATTATAATACACTGGGAGATAAACATGTCATTATAATACACTGGGAGATAAACATGGCATTATAATACACTGGGAGATAAACAGCATTATAATACACTGGGAGATAAACATGGCATTATAATACACTGGGAGATAAACATGGCATTATAATACACTGGGAGATAAACATGGCATTATAATACACTGGGAGATAAACATGGCATTATAATACACTGGGAGCATTATAATACACTGGGAGATAAACATGGCATTATAATACACTGGGAGATAAACATGGCATTATAATACACTGGGAGATAAACATGGCATTATAATACACTGGGAGATAAACATGGCATTATAATACACTGGGAGATAAACATGCATTATAATACACTGGGAGATAAACATGGCATTATAATACACTGGGAGATAAACATTATAATACACTGGGAGATAAACATGGCATTATAATACACTGGGAGATAAACATGGCATTATAATACACTGGGAGATAAACATGGCATTATAATACACTGGGAGATAAACATGGCATTATAATACACTGGGAGATAAACATGGCATTATAATACACTAATACACTGGGAGATAAACATGGCATTATAATACACTGGGAGATAAACATGGCATTATAATACACTGGGAGATAAACATGGCATTATAATACACTGGGAGATAAACATGGCATTATAATACACTGGGAGATAAACATGGCATTATAATACACTGGGAGATAAACATGCATTATAATACACTGGGAGATAAACATGGCATTATAATACACTGGGAGATAAACATGGCATTATAATACACTGGGAGATAAACATGGCATTATAATACACTGGGAGATAAACATGGCATTATAATACACTGGGAGATAAACATGGCATTATAATACACTGGGAGATAAACATGGCATTATAATACACTGGGAGATAAACATGGCATTATAATACACTGGGAGATAAACATGGCATTATAATACACTGGGAGATAAACATGGCATTATAATACACTGGGAGATAAACATGGCATTATAATACACTGGGAGATAAACATGTCATTATAATACACTGGGAGGGCATTAGATAAACATGGCATTATAATACACTGGGAGATAAACATGACATTATAATACACTGGGAGATAAAAATTATAATACACTGGATAAACATGGCATTATAATACACTGGGAGATAAACATGGCATTATAATACACTGGGAGATAAACATGGCATTATAATACACTGGGAGATAAACATGGCATTATAATACACTGGGAGATAAACATGACATTATAATACACTGGGAGATAAACATGGCATTAAACACTGGGGATAAACATGGCATTATAATACACTGGGAGATAAACATGGCATTATAATACACTGGGAGATAAACATGGCATTATAATACACTGGGAGATAAACATGGCATTATAATACACTGGGAGATAAACATGCATTATAATACACTGGGAGATAAACATTATAATACACTGGGGATAAACAGATAAACTGGGAGATAAACATGGCATTATAATACACTGGGAGATAAACATGGCATTATAATACACTGGGAGATAAACATGACATTATAATACACTGGGAGATAAACATGCATTATAATACACTGGGAGATAAACATGGCATTATAATACACTGGGAGATAAACATGGCATTATAATACACTGGGAGATAAACATGGCATTATAATACACTGGGAGATAAACAACATTATAATACACTGGGAGATAAACATGCATTATAATACACTGGGAGATAAACATGGCATTATAATACACTGGGAGATAAACATGGCATTATAATACACTGGGAGATAATGGCATTATAATACACAGATAAACATGCATTATAATACACTGGGAGATAAACATGGCATTATAATACACTGGGAGATAAACATGGCATTATAATACACTGGGAGATAAACATGGCATTAATACATGGCATTATAATACACTGGGAGATAAACATGGCATTATAATACACTGGGAGATAAACATGGCATTATAATACACTGGGAGATAAACATGGCATTATAATACACTGGGAGATAAACATGGCATTATAATACACTGGGAGATAAACATGCATTATAATACACTGGGAGATAAACATGGCATTATAATACACTGGGAGATAAACATGGCATTATAATACACTGGGAGATAAACATGGCATTATAATACTGGGAGATAAACATGGCATTATAATACACTGGGAGATAAACATGGCATTATAATACACTGGGAGATAAACATGGCATTATAATACACTGGGAGATAAACATGGCATTATAATACACTGGGAGATAAACATGGCATTATAATACACTGGGAGATAAACATGGCATTATAATACACTGGGAGATAAACATGGCATTATAATACACTGGGAGATAAACATGGCATTATAATACACTGGGAGATAAACATGTCATTATAATACACTGGGAGATAAACATGGCATTATAATACACTGGGAGATAAACATGGCATTATAATACACTGGGAGATAAACATGTCATTATAATACACTGGGAGATAAACATGGCATTATAATACATTATGGCATTATAATACACTGGGAGATAAACATGGCATTATAATACACTGGGAGATAAACATGGCATTATAATACACTGGGAGATAAACATGGCATTATAATACACTGGGAGATAAACATGATAAACATGCATTATAATACACTGGGAGATAAACATGGCATTATAATACACTGGGAGATAAACATGGCATTATAATACACTGGGAGATAAACATGGCATTATAATACACTGGAGATAAACATGTCATTATAATACACTGGGAGATAAACATGGCATTATAATACACTGGGAGATAAACATGGCATTATAATACACTGGGAGATAAACATGGCATTATAATACACTGGGAGATAAACATGGCATTATAATACACTGGGAGATAAACATGGCATTATAATACACTGGGAGATAAACATGGCATTATAATACACTGGGAGATAAACATGGCATTATAATACACTGGGAGATAAACATGGCATTATAATACACTGGGAGATAAACATGGCATTATAATACACTGGGAGATAAACATGGCATTATAATACACTGGGAGATAAACATGGCATTATAATACACTGGGAGATAAACATGGCATTATAATACACTGGGAGATAAACATGGCATTATAATACACTGGGAGATAAACATGGCATTATAATACACTGGGAGATAAACATGGCATTATAATACACTGGGAATAAACACATTATAATGGGAGATAAACATGGCATTATAATACACTGGGAGATAAACATGGCATTATAATACACTGGGAGATAAACATGGCATTATAATACACTGGGAGATAAACATGGCATTATAATACATTATAATACACTGGGAGATAAACATGGCATTATAATACACTGGGAGATAAACATGGGAGATAAACATGCATTATAATACACTGGGAGATAAACATGGCATTATAATACACTGGGAGATAAACATGGCATTATAATACACTGGGAGATAAACAGCATTATAATACACTGGGAGATAAACATGGCATTATAATACACTGGGAGATAAACATGGCATTATAATACACTGGGAGATAAACATGGCATTATAATACACTGGGAGATAAACATGGCATTATAATACACTGGGAGATAAACATGGCATTATAATACACTGGGAGATAAACATGGCATTATAATACACTGGGAGATAAACATGGCATTATAATACACTGGGAGATAAACATGGCATTATAATACACTGGGAGATAAACATGATAAACATCATTATAATACACTGGGAGATAAACATGGCATTATAATACACTGGGAGAGATAAACACTGGGAGATAAACATGGCATTATAATACACTGGGAGATAAACATGGCATTATAATACACTGGGAGATAAACATGGCATTATAATACACTGGGAGATAAACATGTCATTATAAACACTGGGAGATAAACATGGCATTATAATACACTGGGAGAGATAAACATGGCATTATAATACACTGGGAGATAAACATGGCATTATAATACACTGGGAGATAAACATGGCATTATAATACACTGGGAGATAAACATGACATTATAATACACTGGGAGATAAACATGGCATTATAATACACTGGGAGATAAACCATTATAATACACTGGGAGATAAACATGGCATTATAATACACTGGGAGATAAACATGGCATTATAATACTGGGAGATAAACATGGGAGATAAACATGACATTATAATACACTGGGAGATAAACATGGCATTATAATACACTGGGAGATAAACATGACATTATAATACACTGGGAGATAAACATGGCATTATAATACACTGGGGAGATAAAACATGGCATTATAATACACTGGGAGATAAACATGTCATTATAATACACTGGGAGATAAAACACTGGGAGATAAACATGGCATTATAATACACTGGGAGATAAACATGGCATTATAATACTGGGAGATAAACTGGGAGATAAACATGGCATTATAATACACTGGGAGAGATAAACATGATAAACATGGCATTATAATACACTGGGAGATAAACATGGCATTATAATACACTGGGAGATAAACATGTCATTATAATACACTGGGAGATAAACATGGCATTATAATACACTGGGAGATAAACATGGCATTATAATACACTGGGAGATAAACATGGCATTATAATACACTGGGAGATAAACATGGATTATAATACACTGGGAGATAAACATGGCATTATAATACACTGGGAGATAAACATGGCATTATAATACACTGGGAGATAAACATGGCATTATAATACACTGGGAGATAAACAGCATTATAATACACTGGGAGATAAACATTATAATACACTGGATAAACATTCCATTATAATACACTGGGAGATAAACATGGCATTATAATACACTGGGAGATAAACATGGCATTATATACACTGGGAGATAATACACTGGGAGATAAACATGGCATTATAATACACTGGGAGATAAACATGGCATTATAATACACTGGGAGATAAACATGACATTATAATACACTGGGAGATAAACATGGCATTATAATACACTGGGAGATAAACATGCATTATAATACACTGGGAGATAAACATTATAATACACTGGGAGATAAACATGGCATTATAATACACTGGGAGATAAACATGCATTATAATACACTGGGAGATAAACATGGCATTATAATACACTGGGAGATAAACATGGCATTATAATACACTGGGAGATAAACATGGCATTATAATACACTGGGAGATAAACATGGCATTATAATACACTGGGAGATAAACATGGCATTATAATACACTGGGAGATAAACATGGCATTATAATACACTGGGAGATAAACATGGCATTATAATACACTGGGAGATAAACATGGCATTATAATACACTGGGAGATAAACATGGCATTATAATACACTGGGAGATAAACATGGCATTATAATACACTGGGAGATAAACATGGCATTATAATACACTGGGAGATAAACATTATAATACACTGGGAGATAAACATTATAATACACTGGGAGATAAACATGCATTATAATACACTGGGAGATAAACATGGCATTATAATACACTGGGAGATAAACATGCATTATAATACACATTATAATACTTTTACACTGGGAGATAAACATGGCATTATAATACACTGGGAGATAAACATGGCATTATAATACACTGGGAGATAAACATGCATTATAATACACTGGGAGCATTATAATACACTGGGAGAGCATTATAATACACTGGGAGATAAACATGTCATTATAATACATGGGAGATATAATACACTGGGAGATAAACATGCATTATAATACACTGGGAGATAAACATGGCATTATAATACACTGGGAGATAAACATGGCATTATAATACACTGGGAGATAAACATGGCATTATAATACACTGGGAGATAAACATGCATTATAATACACTGGGAGATAAACATGGCATTATAATACACTGGGAGATAAACATGGCATTATAATACACTGGAGAGATAAACATGGCATTATAATACACTGGGAGATAAACATGGCATTATAATACACTGGGAGATAAACATGGCATTATAATACACTGGGAGATAAACATGTCATAATACACTGGGAGATAAACATGGCATTATAATACACTGGGAGATAAACATGGCATTATAATACACTGGGAGATAAACATGGCATTATAATACACTGGGAGATAAACATGGCATTATAATACACTGGGAGGAGATAAACACTGGGAGATAAACATGGCATTATAATACACTGGAGATAAAGATAAGATAAACATGGCATTATAATACACTGGGAGATAAACATGACATTATAATACACTGGGAGGGAAAACAGATAAACATGGGAGATAAACATGGCATTATAATACACTGGGAGATAAACATGGCATTATAATACACTGGGAGATAAACATTATAATACACTGGGAGATAAACATGGCATTATAATACACTGGGAGATAAACATGGCATTATAATACACTGGGAGATAAACATGACATTATAATACACTGGGAGATAAACATGGCATTATAATACACTGGGAGATAAACATGGCATTATAATACACTGGGAGATAAACATGGCATTATAATACACTGGGAGATAAACATGGCATTATAATACACTGGGAGATAAACATGGCATTATAATACACTGGGAGATAAACATGGCATTATAATACACTGGGAGATAAACATGGCATTATAATACACTGGGAGATAAACATGGCATTATAATACACTGGGAGATAAACATGGCATTATAATACACTGGGAGATAAACATGGCATTATAATACACTGGGAGATAAACATGGCATTATAATACACTGGGAGATAAACATGGCATTATAATACACTGGGAGATAAACATGCATTATAATACACTGGGAGATAAACATGGCATTATAATACACTGGGAGATAAACATGGGAGGCATTATAATACACTGGGAGATAAACATGGCATTATAATACACTGGGAGATAAACATGGCATTATAATACACTGGGAGATAAACATGGCATTATAATACACTGGGAGATAAACATGGCATTATAATACACTGGGAGATAAACATGGCATTATAATACACTGGGAGATAAACATGTCATTATAATACACTGGGAGATAAACATGGCATTATAATACACTGGGAGATAAACATGGCATTATAATACACTGGGAGATAAACATGTCATTATAATACACTGGGAGATAAACATGTCATTATAATACACTGGGAGATAAACATGGCATTATAATACACTGGGAGATAAACATGGCATTATAATACACTGGGAGATAAACACATTATAATACACTGGGAGATAAACATGGCATTATAATACACTGGGAGATAAACATGGCATTATAATACACTGGGAGATAAACATGGCATTATAATACACTGGGAGATTATAATACACTGGGAGATAAACAGAATACACTGGGAGATAAACATGGCATTATAATACACTGGGAGATAAACATGTCATTATAATACACTGGGAGATAAACATGGCATTATAATACACTGGGAGATAAACATGTCAGAATACACTGGGAGATAAACATGGCATTATAATACACTGGGAGATAAACATGGCATTATAATACACTGGGAGATAAACATGACATTATAATACACTGGGAGATAAACATGGCATTATAATACACTGGGAGATAAACATGTCATTATAATACACTGGGAGATAAACATGGCATTATAATACACTGGGAGATAAACATGTCATAATACACTGGGAGATAAACATGGCATTATAATACACTGGGAGATAAACATGGCATTATAATACACTGGGAGATAAACATGTCATTATAATACACTGGGAGATAAACATGGCATTATAATACACTGGGAGATAAACATGGCATTATAATACACTGGGAGATAAACATGGCATTATAATACACTGGGAGATAAACATGGCATTATAATACACTGGGAGATAAACATGCCATCATAATACACTGGGAGATAAACATGGCATTATAATACACTGGGAGATAAACATGGCATTATAATACACTGGGAGATAAACATGGCATTATAATACACTGGGAGATAAACAGCATTATAATACACTGGGAGATAAACATGGCATTATAATACACTGGGATGTCATTATAATACACTGGGAGCATAAACATGGCATTATAATACATTATAATACACTGGGAGATAAACATGGCATTATAATACACTGGGAGATAAACATGGCATTATAATACACTGGGAGATAAACATGCATTATAATACACTGGGAGATAAACATGGCATTATAATACACTGGGAGATAAACATGGCATTATAATACACTGGGAGATAAACATGGCATTATAATACACTGGGAGATAAACATGGCATTATAATACACTGGGAGATAAACATGGCATTATAATACACTGGGAGATAAACATGGCATTATAATACACTGGGAGATAAACATGGCATTATAATACACTGGGAGATAAACATGGCATTATAATACACTGGGAGATAAACATGGCATTATAATACACTGGGAGATAAACATGGCATTATAATACACTGGGAGATAAACATGGCATTATAATACACTGGGAGATAAACATGGCATTATAATACACTGGGAGATAAACATGGCATTATAAACATGCCATTATAATACACTGGGAGATAAACATGGCATTATAATACACTGGGAGATAAACATGGCATTATAATACACTGGGAGATAAACATGGCATTATAATACACTGGGAGATAAACATGACATTATAATACACTGGGATAAACATGGCATTATAATACAGATAAACATGGCATTATAAACACTGGCATTATAAACATGCCATTATAATACACTGGGAGATAAACATGGCATTATAATACACTGGGAGATAAACATGGCATTATAATACACTGGGAGATAAACATGACATTATAATACACTGGGAGATAAACATGGCATTATAATACACTGGGAGATAAACATGACATTATAATACACTGGGAGATAAACATGGCATTATAATACACTGGGAGATAAACATGGCATTATAATACACTGGGAGATAAACATGTCATTATAATACACTGGGAGATAAACATGCCATTATAATACACTGGGAGATAAACATGGCATTATAATACACTGGGAGATAAACATGGCATTATAATACACTGGGAGATAAACATGACATTATAATACACTGGGGGACATTATAAACAGATAAACATGGGAGATAAACATGCATTATAATACACTGGGAGATAAACATGGCATTATAATACACTGGGAGATAAACATGACATTATAATACACTGGGAGATAAACATGGCATTATAATACACTGGGAGATAAACATGGCATTATAATACACTGGGAGATAAACATGTCATTATAATACACTGGGAGATAAACATGGCATTATAATACACTGGAGATAAACATGACATTATAATACACTGGGAGATAAACATGGCATTATAATACACTGGGAGATAAACATGGCATTATAATACACTGGGAGATAAACATGGCATTATAATACACTGGGAGATAAACATGGCATTATAATACACTGGGAGATAAACATGGCATTATAATACACTGGGAGATAAACATGGCATTATAATACACTGGGAGATAAACATGGCATTATAATACACTGGGAGATAAACATGGCATTATAATACACTGGGAGATAAACACATTATAATACACTGGGAGATAAACATGACATTATAATACACTGGGAGATAAACATGGCATTATAATACACTGGGAGATAAACATGGCATTATAATACACTGGGAGATAAACATGTCATTATAATACACTGGGAGATAAACATGGCATTATAATACACTGGGAGATAAACATGTCAGAATACACTGGGAGATAAACATGGCATTATAATACACTGGGAGATAAACATGGCATTATAATACACTGGGAGATAAACATGGCATTATAATACTGGGAGATAAACATGAGATAAACATGGCATTATAATACATGGGAGATATAATACACTGGGAGATAAACATGGCATTATAATACACTGGGAGATAAACATGTCATTATAATACACTGGGAGATAAACATGGCATTATAATATACTGGGAGATAAACATGGCATTATAATACACTGGGAGATAAACATGGCATTATAATACACTGGGAGATAAACATGACATTATAATACACTGGGAGATAAACATGGCATTATAATATACTGGGAGATAAACATGTCATTATAATACACTGGGAGATAAACATGACATTATAATACACTGGGAGATTATCCTCACAAGGTGAGGTATTGAAAACAGGGGTGCCAATAATTTTGGCACATGTCTTTTTGAGAATCAAAAGTATTACTTGTTGAACAAAATCTCTTCCTCTGAGCAATTGTATTAGTATAAAATAATATAATTTACGAATGCAAGCCTATAATATAGCTCAGTATATTCCAGGCGTTGTGGAATTTCAGCTCAGATGACATCAAGTCGCTCCAACGTCAATACTTCAAAAACCAATTTTACATTTTGAAAACGCTTATCTTGTACTTATGTTTGTCCCCTTGTAGTTGCCTTTCTTTTTTGATGAAAACCATACTTTTTCAAATAAACGTTAATCAAAAAACAACCACCGACTATTTGCTCATTAATGTTGATCTAAAATGGAAACTCACGAGAAAATGCCGATGTGCCAATTGAATCTCAACAAGGAAACAAGTCCGTGGCTGTATTTAAGGAACGTTATTTTTTTCAAGTAAGGATTTCATCTGACAAAGAGTATGTTTTAAAAAATATATATTTTATTTTTCTATAATTTGTTTGGGAGCATGAAAGCTGTAGTTTATGGTTGACCCCGCGGCTGTTTGCCATTAACCACATCGGCGTTCTCAACAAGTTTAAAGCACTTGAAACCACACAAATCGTTGACCCAGTTTGCAAGCAATATTCCCACTTGGTTCCCACTTGTTATGAACACAGCATAATGTCACTATCAGGAGGAAACACCCACTTGGCAATAAAACTCAATACTTATTCAAATTCAAGACCCATTCCCAAATCATGAACAGACAGATCGAGTCAGCTGGAAGCTATTTACAGGTCTGTAAAGAGCTCTGTGTTTGGCTGGGTATCCCCATGCAGCTGTGGGTGTGGTGTGACGCTGGAACTAGGTATCTACTGCCACCTAGCGGATGTCTTTCAACCCAGGCGACATGGCTCAGTGTGAGCGCAGCGCTTTTATTCCAGGCTGTCTCGAACGCCCCCATTAAAGTGCTGCACTTCCGGCTTCTCTCCGAACCAGGAAATAAACAAGTCGCTGGTCTGGTTTAATTAACAGCCGGTGTCCTTTTAAAATAGCATTGGATTATAGCTATTTGGCCAAATTATCCCCTGTCACCATGGCCGGCTTCTTCAAGAAAAAGACAGTAGATGGTAAGTGTACACAGACTCGGCGTTTCAGCTAGCGGACATTAGCAAAGTTAGCTTCAGTCTCTTATTATAAAGAGAGTGTAATACTTAACGTTGCTCATCTGTCTAACAGTTCGGCTCAGCACTCCTGAACATTCATATTACAAGTCAGAATGTTGAATAAACTTTGTTTTAGTTTTTGTCCTTAAATTAGAAGGTAATCTGAAGGGGGGGGGGGGACACAGGGAAGCTGGTCTGTATAGAGTA
This sequence comes from Oncorhynchus keta, assembly GCF_023373465.1. Lineage (NCBI taxonomy): Eukaryota > Metazoa > Chordata > Actinopteri > Salmoniformes > Salmonidae > Oncorhynchus > Oncorhynchus keta. The sequence continues at coordinate 36,861 of NW_026283623.1, forward strand.
GCACAGAGTCATAACAACAATAACGTATCAGCAGTTCGTACTGTTGGTCCTTTTGGCCGTAGTGGGTGGCGATAAGAGGAGTCCACAGGAGAGGTTTGCTCTCCCGACTTTTTGGCGGTTCTGTCACTTGGATTTTCAGTCTCTTCATGATGATGATGATGATGATGATGTAGAATCCCCTCTGTGGATCTCTCGTCGGTCTCCTCTCTCTCAATTCAAAGGGCTTCATTGACATGGGAAACGTATGTTTTGGCCAAAACAAGTGAAATAAACAATAACAATTGTTTCTCTCTTCTCCTCTGTTTGCCAAGAACTAGTACCGACTGATCTTGTAGTTTTCTTTCCCACCGCTACCAAGGCCTAGTACTGATCTTGTAATTTCTCTCCCACCGTTGTGTCTAGATGTGATAAAGGAGCAGACCAAAGAGCTGAGAGGAACCCAGAGACAGATCACCAGAGACAGATCTTCCCTGGAGAAACAGGAAAAACAACTGGTGGGGGTGTAGTAGTAGTCTGTTCTGTAGTAGTGAATACAGAGAGTATCTGAGTCATGGATAATGTACAGTGTATTCAGACTGCCTCAATACACACACACACACACACACACACACACACACACACACACACACACACACACACACACACACACACACACACACTACCACATAATGACAAAAAATAAAAATAACTGAAATATCACATTTTACATCAGTATTCAGACCCTTTACTCAGTACCCTTTCCCTCGACACTGACAAGTTTCCCAGTCCCTGCTGCAGAAAAACATCCCCACCGCATGATGCTGCCACCACCATGCTTCACTGTAGGGATGGTATGGGCCAGGTGATGAGTGGTGCCTGGTTTCCTCCAGATGTGATGCTGCCACCACCATGCTTCACTGTAGGGATGGTATTGGCCAGGTGATGAGTGGTGCCTGGTTTCCTCCAGACGTGATGCTGCCACCACCATGCTTCACTGTAGGGATGGTATTGGCCAGGTGATGAGTGGTGCCTGGTTTCCTCCAGACGTGATGCTGCCACCACCATGCTTCACTGTAGGGATGGTATTGGCCAGGTGATGAGTGGTGCCTGGTTTCCTCCAGATGTGATGCTGCCACCACCATGCTTCACTGTAGGGATGGTATTGGCCAGGTGATGAGTGGTGCCTGGTTTCCTCCAGACGTGATGCTGCCACCACCATGCTTCACTGTAGGGATGGTATTGGCCAGGTGATGAGTGGTGCCTGGTTTCCTCCAGACGTGATGCTGCCACCACCATGCTTCACTGTAGGGATGGTATTGGCCAGGTGATGAGTGGTGCCTGGTTTCCTCCAGACGTGATGCTGCCACCACCATGCTTCACTGTAGGGACGGTATTGGCCAGGTGATGAGTGGTGCCTGGTTTCCTCCAGACGTGACGCTTGGCTTCCAGGCCAAAGAGTTCAATATTGGTCCTTTAGGTGCCTTTTTGGCAAACTCCAAGCGGGCTGTTATGTGACTTTTACTGAGGAGTGGCTTCCGTCTGGCCACTCTACCATGAAGGCCTGATTGGTGGAGAGCTGCAGAGATGGTTGTCTTTCTGGAAATTTCTCCCATCTCCACAGAGGAACTCTGGAGCTCTGTCAGAGTGACCATCAGGTTCTTGGTCACCTCCCTGACCAAGGCCCTTCTCCCCCGATTGCTCAGTTTGGCCGGGCGACCAGCTCTAGGAAGAGTCTTGGTGGTTCCACACTTCTTCCAATTAAGAATGATTGAGGCCACTGTGTTCTTGGGGAACTTTAATTCTGCATAAATGTTTTGGTACCCTTCCCCAGATCTGTGCCTCGACACATTCCTGTCTCGGAGCTCTACGGACGATTCCTTCAACCTCATGGCTTGATTTTTGCTCTGACATGCACTGTCAACTGTGGGACCTTATATAGACAGGTGTGTGCCTTTCCAAATCATGTCCAATCATTAGAATTTACCACAGATGGACTCCAATCAAGTTGTAGAAACATCGCAAGGATGATCAATGGAAAGAGGATGCACCTGAGCTCAATGTCAGGTCTCATAGCAAAGGGTCTGAATACTTATATCAATAAGGTTTCTGTTTTTAAAAATTTGTAATACATTTGTAAAAATATCTAAACCTGTTTTCACTTTGTCATTATGGGATATTGTGTGTAGATTGATGAGAAAAAAAAACCCATAAGTTTATTTAAGAATAAGGCTGTAATGTAAGAAAATGTGTAAAAAAAAAAAGTCAAGGGGTCTGAATTCATTCCGGATGCTCTGTGGGTCCATGTGGAAAACCTTGAGTCTGTTTGTGACATCATTACATTCATGCCAAACATAACGATGGAGTGACAAGAAGTTGGTATGATGGCGAAAACAGGCTGTCACCCAGGCTAGTCAGCCCCAGATTACTGTCTTGGTTTCTAGCTTTGTCTTTTGTATACAGTGCCCACCACGCTGGTGGGCGGCAGGTAGCCTAGTGGTTAGAGTGTAGAGGAGGCAGGTAGCCTAGCGGTTAGAGTGTAGAGGAGGCAGGTAGCCTAGCGGTTAGAGTGTAGAGGAGGCAGGTAGCCTAGCGGTTAGAGTGTAGAGGAGGCAGGTAGCCTAGCGGTTAGAGTGTAGAGGAGGCAGGTAGCCTAGCGGTTAGAGTGTAGAGGAGGCAGGTAGCCTAGCGGTTAGAGTGTAGAGGAGGCAGGTAGCCTAGCGGTTAGAGTGTAGAGGAGGCAGGTAGTCTAGCGGTTAGAGTGTAGAGGAGGCAGGTAGTCTAGTGGTTAGAGTGTTGGACTAGTAACCTGAAAGGTTGCTAGATCGAATCCCTGAGCTGACAAGGTAAAAACAAATCTGTCGTTCTGCCCCTGAACAAGGCAGTTAACCCACTGTTCCTAGACCAGTTAACCCACTGTTCATAGGACCGTCATTGAAAATAACAATTTGTTCTTAACTGACTTGCCTGGTTAAATAAAGGTTAAATAAATAAAAATGCTTCACCCAGTGCATTTCTAAAAACCTGTTTTTGCTTTGTCATTATGGGCTATTGTGATGTCATTATGGGCTATTGTGATGTCATTATGGGCTTTTATGATGTCATTATGGGCTATTGTGATGTCATTATGGGCTTTTATGATGTCATTATGGGCTATTGTGATGTCATTATGGGCTATTGTGATGTCCTTATGGGCTATTGTGATGTCCTTATGGGCTATTGTGATGTCATTATGGGCTATTGTGTGGTAGATTGATGAGGGGGGGGCGATTTAAATAATTTTAGAATGCTGTATCAAAATATGTGAAAAGTCCAAGGGGTCTGAATACTTTCCCGAATGCACGTTGTCTCCCAGGAGATGGAGATTAAGAAGATGGCGAAGACGGGGAACAAGGAGGCGTGTACCATCCTGGCCAAACAGCTGGTTCAGCTGAGGAGACAGAAGAACAGAAGCTACGCCGTCGGTTCAAAGGTCACCTCCATGTCCTCTCAGACCAAACTCATGAACTCTCAGATGAAGATGGCAGGGGCCATGGCTACCACTACCAAAGTACGTGTGGGTCAGTGGGCTGCTTCCCACGGGGGGTGATGTACCTAGTGTGGGTCAGTGGGCTGCTTCTTCTTCCCACAGGGGGGGTGTGATGTACCTCGTGTGGGTCAGTGGGCTGCTTCTTCTTCCCACAGGGGGTGATGTACCTAGTGTGGGTCAGTGGGCTGCTTCTTCCCACAGGGGGGTGATGTACCTCGTGTGGATCAGTGGGCTGCTTCTTCTTCCCACAGGGGGGTGATGTACCTAGTGTAGACACCTTGGACAGCGTTCTGTCTGTCTCTCCTGTGTCTGTCCTGTCAGTCTGTCTCTGTCTGTGTCTCTGGTCTGTCTGTGTCTCTGTCTCTGCGTCTCTGGTCTGTCTCTCCTGTCTGTCTGTGTCTCTGTCTCTGCGTCTCTGGTCTGTCTCTCCTGTCTGTCTCTGTGTGTGCTGTATTTTAATGGGTGTCGCCTGCCTTTTGCAAAGTGTAACCAGTCCATGTGACTCTCTCTCCTCTCCCGTCTCAGACTATGCAGGCTGTCAATAAGAAGATGGACCCTCAGAAGATGCAACAGACCATGCAGAACTTCCAGAAGGAGAACATGAAGATGGAGATGTCAGAGGAGCTGAGTAAGACTGGATCTATATTACACATTCTATGTTGTCCTCATGATGATAAGACTGGATCTATACTACACATTCTATGTTGTTGTCCTCATGATGATAAGACTGGATCTATTTTACACATTCTATGTTGTTGTCCTCATGATGATAAGACTGGATCTATATTACACATTCTATGTTGTCCTCATGATGATAAGACTGGATCTATATTACACATTCTATGTTGTCCTCATGATGATAAGACTGGATCTATATTACACATTCTATGTTGTCCTCATGATGATAAGACTGGATCTATATTACACATTCTATGTTGTCCTCATGATGATAAGACTGGATCTATTTTACACATTCTATGTTGTCCTCATGATGATAAGACTGCTAACGTAGCATAATATACAGTGCCTTGCGAAAGTATTCGGCCCCTTGAACTTTGCGACCTTTTGCCACATTTCAGGCTTCAAACATAAAGATATAAAACTGTATTTTGTTGTGAAGGATCAACAACAAGTGGGACACAATCATGAAGTGGAACGACATTTATTGGATATTTCAAACTTTTTTAACAAATCAAAAACTGAAAAATTGGGCGTGCAAAATTATTCAGCCCCTTTACTTTCAGTGCAGCAAACTCTCTCCAGAAGTTCAGTGAGGATCTCTGAATGACCCAATGTTGACCTAAATGACTAATGATGATAAATACAATCCACCTGTGTGTAATCAAGTCTCCGTATAAATGCACCTGCACTGTGATAGTCTCAGAGGTCCGTTAAAAGCGCAGAGAGCATCATGAAGAACAAGGAACACACCAGGCAGGTCAGAGTTACTGTTGTGAAGAAGTTTAAAGCCGGATTTGGATACAAAAATATTTCCCAAGCTTTAAACATCCCAAGGAGCACTGTGCTAGCGATAATATTGAAATGAAGGAGTATCAGACCACTGCAAATCTACCAAGACCTGGCCGTCCCTCTAAACTTTCAGCTCATACAAGGAGAAGACTGATCAGAGATGCAGCCAAGAGGCCCATGATCACTCTGGATGAACTGCAGAGATCTACAGCTGAGGTGGGAGACTCTGTCCATAGGACAACAATCAGTCAGTCGTATATTGCACAAATCTGGCCTTTATGGAAACGTGGCAAGAAGAAAGCCATTTCTTCAAGATATCCATAAAAACTGTTGTTTAAAGTTTGCCACAAGCCACCTGGGAGACACACCAAACATGTGGAAGAAGGTGCTCTGGTCAGATGAAACCAAAATTGAACTTTTTGGCAACAATGCAAAATGTTATGTTTGGCGTAAAAGCAACACAGCTCATGACCCTGAACACACCATCCCCACTGTCAAACATGGTGGTGGCAGCATCATGGTTTGGGCCTGCTTTTCTTCAGCAGGGACAGGGAAGATGGTTGAAATTGATGGGAAGATGGATGGAGCCAAATACAGGACCATTCTGGAAGAAAACCTGATGGAGTCTGCAAAAGACCTGGGACTGGGACGGAGATTTGTCTTCCAACAAGACAATGATCCAAAACATAAAGCAAAATCTACAATGGAATGGTTAAAAAATAAACATATCCAGGTGTTAGAATGGCCAAGTCAAAGTCCAGACCTGAATCCAATCGAGAATCTGTGGAAAGAACTGAAAACTGCTGTTCACAAATGCTCTCCATCCAACCTCACTGAGCTCGAGCTGTTTTGCAAGGAGGAATGGGAAAAAATGTCAGTCTCTCGATGTGCAAAACTGATAGAGACATACCCCAAGCGACTTACAGCTGTAATCGCAGCAAAAGGTGGCGCTACAAAGTATTAACTTAAGGGAGCTGAATAATTTTGCACGCCCAATTTTTCAGTTTTTGATTTGTTAAAAAAGTTTGAAATATCCAATAAATGTCGTTCCACTTCATGATTGTGTCCCACTTGTTGTTGATTCTTCACAAAAAAATACAGTTTTATATCTTTGTTTGAAGCCTGAAATGTGGCAAAAGGTCGCAAAGTTCAAGGGGGCCGAATACATTCGCAAGGCACTGTATATATATATATTTAGTGTACTACATACTATTAATACCTATATAGTGTACTACATGCTATTAATACCTATATAGTGTACTGCATGCTATTAATACCTATATAGTGTACTACATGCTATTATTACCTATATAGTGTACTACATGCTATTAATACCTATATAGTGTACTACATGCTATTAATACCTATATAGTGTACTACATGCTATTAATATCTATATAGTGTACTACATGCTATTAATACCTATATAGTGTACTACATGCTATTAATACCTATATAGTGTATGCTATTAATACCTATATAGTGTACTGCATGCTATTAATACCTATATAGTGTACTACATGCTATTAATACCTATATAGTGTACTACATGCTATTAATACCTATATAGTGTACTACATGCTATTAATACCTATATAGTGTACTACATGCTATTAATACCTATATAGTGTACTACATGCTATTAATACCTAATATAGTGTACTACATGCTATTAATACCTATATAGTGTACTACATGCTATTAATACCTATATAGTGTACTACATGCTATTAATACCTATATAGTGTACTACATGCTATTAATACCTATATAGTGTACTACATGCTATTAATACCTATATAGTGTACTATATAGTGTACTACATGCTATTAATACCTATATAGTGTACTACATGCTATTAATACCTATATAGTGTACTACATACTATTAATACCTATATAGTGTACTACATGCTATTAATACCTATATAGTGTATACCTATGTACTACTATTAATACCTATATAGTGTGTACCTATATAGTGTACTACATGCTATTAATACCTATATAGTGTACTACATGCTATTAATACCTATTAATACCTATATAGTGTACTACATGCTATTAATACCTATATAGTGTACTACATGCTATTAATACCTATATAGTGTACTACATGCTATTAATACCTATATAGTGTACTACATGCTATTAATACCTATATAGTACTGTACTACTACATGCTATTATTAATACCTATATAGTGTACTACATGCTATTAATACCTATATAGTGTACTACATGCTATTAATACCTATATAGTGTACTACATGCTATTAATACCTATATAGTGTACTACATGCTATTAATACCTATATAGTGTACTACATGCTATTAATACCTATATAGTGTACTACATGCTATTAATACCTATATAGTGTACTACATGCTATTAATACCTATATAGTGTACTACATGCTATTAATACCTATATAGTGTACTACATGCTATTAATACCTATATAGTGTACTACATGCTATTAATACCTATATAGTGTACTACATGCTATTAATACCTATATAGTGTACTATTAATACCATGCTATTAATACCTATATAGTGTACTACTATTAATACCTATATAGTGCTATTAATACCTATATAGCTATTAATACCTGTACTACATGCTATTAATACCTATATAGTGTACTACATGCTATTAATACCTATATAGTGTACTACATGCTATTAATACCTATATAGTGTACATGCTATTAATACCTATATAGTGTACTACATGCTATTAATACCTATATAGTGTACTACATGCTATTAATTAATACCTATATAGTGTACTACATACTATTAATACCTATATAGTGTACTACATGCTATTAATACCTATATAGTGTACTACATGTTATTAATACCTATATAGTGTACTACATGCTATTAATACCTATATAGTGTACTACATGCTATTAATACCTATATAGTGTACTACATGCTATTAATACCTATATAGTGTACTGCTATTAATACCTATATAGTGTACTACATGCTATTAATACCTATATAGTGTACTGCTATTAATACCTATTAATACTATTAATACCTATATAGTGTACTACATGCTATTAATACCTATATAGTGTACTGCATGCTATTAATACCTATATAGTGTACTATGCTATTAATACTATATAGTGTACTATATTAATACCTATATAGTGTACTACATGCTATTAATACCTATATAGTGTACTACATGCTATTAATACCTATATAGTGTACTACATGCTATTAATACCTATATAGTGTACTACATGCTATTAATACCTATATAGTGTACTACTGTTAATACCTATATCGTGTACTACTATTAATACCTATATCGTGTACTACTATTAATACCTATATCGTGTACTACTATTAATACTACTATTAATACCTATATAGTGTACTGCGTGCTATTAATACCTATATAGTGTACTGCATGCTATTAATACCTATATAGTGTACTACGTGCTATTAATACCTATATAGTGTACTACATGCTATTAATACCTATATAGTGTACTACATGCTATTATTGCATTTCAATTAACAGCTGTGCCTTATGTTAATTAGAGGGATTTCTTTCTTTCCTTAATGCATTTGAGCCAATCAGTTGTGTTGACAATGTAGGGGTGGTATACAGAAGAAAGCCCTATTGGGTAACAGACCCAAGTCCATATTATGGCAAGAACAGCTCAAATAAGCAGAGAGAAACGACAGTCCATCATTACTTTAAGACATGAAGGTCAGTCAATACAACAGTCCATCATTACTTTAAGACATGAAGGTCAGTCAATACAACAGTCCATCATTACTTTAAGACATGAAGGTCAGTCAATACAACAGTCCATCATTACTTTAAGACATGAAGGTCAGTCAATACAACAGTCCATCATTACTTTAAGACATGAAGGTCAGTCAATACAACAGTCCATCATTACTTTAAGACATGAAGGTCAGTCCATCATTACTTTAAGACATGAAGGTCAGTCAATACAACAGTCCATCCATCATTACTTTAAGACATGTCAAGGTCAGTCCATCATTACTTTAAGACATGAAGGTCAGTCAATACAACAGTCCATCATTACTTTAAGACATGAAGGTCAGTCAATACAACAGTCCATCATTACTTTAAGACATGAAGGTCAGTCAATACAACAGTCCATCATTACTTTAAGACATGAAGGTCAGTCAATACAACAGTCCATCATTACTTTAAGACATGAAGGTCAGTCCATCATACTTTAAGACACAGTCCATCATTACTTTAAGACATGAAGGTCAGTCAATACAACAGTCCATCATTACTTTAAGACATGAAGGTCAGTCCATCATTACTTTAAGACATGAAGGTCAGTCAATACAACAGTCCATCATTACTTTAAGACATGAAGGTCAGTCAATACAACAGTCCATCATTACTTTAAGACATGAAGGTCAGTCCATCATTACTTTAAGACATGAAGGTCAGTCAATACAACAGTCCATCATTACTTTAAGACATGAAGGTCAGTCAATACAACAGTCCATCATTACTTTAAGACATGAAGGTCAGTCAATACAACAGTCCATCATTACTTTAAGACATGAAGGTCAGTCAATACAACAGTCCATCATTACTTTAAGACATGGAGGTCAGTCAATAGGGAACATTTCAAGAACTTTGAAAGTTTCTTCTTTAAGACATGAAGGTCAGTCAATACAAACCATCATTACTTTAAGACATGAAGCGCTATGATGAAACTGGCTCTCTTTAATGAGTCAATACAACAGTCCATCAGGAAAGGAAGACAATACCAGAGATCCATCTCTGCTGCAGAGGATAAGTTCATTATGAGTTCCCTCTGCTGCAGAGGATAAGTACATCACTTTAAGACATGAAGGTTCCCTCTGACTGCAGAGTCAATAAGTACATCATTAGAGTTCCCTCTGCTGCAGAGGATAAGTTCATTAGAGTTCCCTCTGCTGCAGAGGATAAGTTCATTAGAGTTCCCTCTGCTGCAGAGGATAAGTTCATTAGAGTTCCCTCTGCTGCAGAGGATAAGGTCATTAGAGTTCCCTCTGCTGCAGAGGATAAGTTCATTAGAGTTACCAGCCTCAGAAATTGCCCAAATAACTGCTTCACAGAGTTCAAATAACAGACACATCTCAACATCAACTGTTCAGAGGAGACTGCGTGAATCAGACCTTCACGGTCGAATTGCTGCACAGAAACCACTACTAAAGGACACCAATAATAAGAAGAGACTTGATTGGGCAAAGAAACACGAGCAAATGGACATTAGACTGGTGAAGAATGTTGGTTCCAACCGCGGTGTCTTTGAGACGCAGAGTAGGTAAACGGATGACCTCCCCATTTGTGGTTCCCACATTGAAGCATGGAGGAGGAGGTGTGGGGGTGCTCTGCTGGTGTCTGTGATTTTATTTAGAATTTTAAAGCACACAAAACCAACATCGCCCTACACAATCACCCGACCTCAACCCAATTGAGATGGTTTGGGATGAGTTGGACCGCAGATTGAATGAAAAGCAGCCAACAAGTGCTCAGCATATGTGGGAACTCCTTCAAGACTGTTGGAAAAGCATTCCAGGTGAAGCTGGTTGAGAGAATGCTAAGAGTGTTGCAAAGCTGTCATCAAGGCAAAGGGTGGCTACTTTGAAGAATCTCAAATATAAAATATTTTGATTTGGTTACTACATGACTCCATATGTGATATTTCATAGTTTTGATGTCTTAACTATTTTACTACAATGTAGAAAATAGTAAAAGTAAAAAAAAAACCTTGAATGAGTAGGTGTGTCCAGACTTTTGACCGGTAGTGTGTGTGTGTGTGTGTGTGTGTGTGTGTTTTAATAGGAGTCATCTCTCTGTCTCCTTCTCTCAGTTAACGACACGCTGGACGAGATCTTTGACGAGTCTGGAGACGAGGAGGAGTCTGATAGCATCGTTAACCAGGTTCTGGACGAGATCGGCATCGAGATATCAGGAAAGGTGAGACATTGGTGTTTTTATTGTCAAATAAAAGTGTTCTCGATGATGTACCTGATTTTTAATAAAGCCAGAATAAATCCAGAGACTAAACCCTGAACGAGATCCTTCGGGCTGGTTTCCCAGATATAGATCTGAACTAGAACCAGGGTTCGTCAGTGTCTGGGAAACTGGACCTGTATCTAGCATTATAAACTGTCTGGATCCAGCCCTGAATGCTGATTGGCTGACAAGGGTTCAACTGGGTTAGGGTCCCACTGGGTTAGGGTCCTACTGGGTTAGGGTCCCACTGGGTTAGGGTCCCACTGGGTTAGGGTCCCACTGGGTTAGGGTCCCACTGGGTTAGGGTCCCACTGGGTTAGGGTCCCACTGGGTTAGGGTCCTACTGGGTTAGGGTCCTACTGGGGATGTCATTCTGCAGCTCTATGGGAATACTCTGTAAAGTAAGTTAGCCTTGTCTGAGCCAGAATGGCCCATAGGGCAGGAGCTGAATTTCCTGTTTCTGTAGTGAGACAGCTTGATGTACCAGGACACCCCCTGGACAGGACACTAGTCTATCTCCTGTTTCTGTAGTGAGACAGCTTGATGTACCAGGACACCCCCTGGACAGGACACTAGTCTATATCCTGTAGTGAGACAGCTTGATGTACCAGAACACCCCCTGGACAGGACACTAGTCTATCTCCTGTTTCTGTAGTGAGACAGCTTGATGTACCAGGACACCCCCTGGACAGGACACTAGTCTATATCCTGTAGTGAGACAGCTTGATGTACCAGGACACCCCCTGGACAGGACACTAGTCTATATCCTGTAGTGAGACAGCTTGATGTACCAGGACACCCCTGGACAGGACACTAGTCTATCTCCTGTTTCTGTAGTGAGACAGCTTGATGTACCAGGACACCCCCTGGACAGGACACTAGTCTATATCCTGTAGTGAGACAGCTTGATGTACCAGGACACCCCCTGGACAGGACACTAGTCTATCTCCTGTAGTGAGACAGCTTGATGTACCAGGACACCCCCTGGACAGGACACTAGTCTATATCCTGTAGTGAGACAGCTTGATGTACCAGGACACCCCCTGGACAGGACACTAGTCTATATCCTGTAGTGAGACAGCTTGATGTACCAGGACACCCCCTGGACAGGACACTAGTCTATATCCTGTAGTGAGACAGCTTGATGTACCAGGACACCCCCTGGACAGGACACTAGTCTATATCCTGTAGTGAGACAGCTTGATGTACCAGGACACCCCCTGGACAGGACACTAGTCTATCTCCTGTAGTGAGACAGCTTGATGTACCAGGACACCCCCTGGACAGGACACTAAGTCCTGTGGAAATACTATGAATGGTGTATGCTTGGGAGAATCAAGGTTGAGTTGATTCACTTGGGAGAATCAAGGTTGAGTTGATTCACTTGGGAGAATCAAGGTTGAGTTGATTCACTTGGGAGAATCAAGGTTGAGTTGATTCACTTGGGAGAATCAAGGTTGAGTTGATTCACTTGGGAGAATCAAGGTTGAGTTGATTCACTTGGGAGAATCAAGGTTGAGTTGATTCACTTGGGAGAATCAAGGTCGAGTTGATTCACTTGGGAGAATCAAGGTCGAGTTGATTCACTTGGGAGAATCAAGGTCGAGTTGATTCACTTGGGAGAATCAAGGTCGAGTTGATTCACTTGGGAGAATCAAGGTGAGTTGATTCACTTGGGAGAATCAGGTTGAGTTGATTCACTTGGGAGAATCAAGGTTGAGTTGATTCACTTGGGAGAATCAAGGTTGAGTTGATTCACTCGGGAGAATCAAGGTTGAGTTGATTCACTTGGGACAATCAAGGTTGAGTTGATTCACTTGGGACAATCAAGGTTGAGTTGATTCACTTGGGACAATCAAGGTTGAGTTGATTCACTTGGGAGAATCAAGGTTGAGTTGATTCACTCGGGAGAATCAAGGTTGAGTTGATTCATGAGGTTGTGTGTTGATTCTTGGGAGAGGTTGAGTTGATTCTTTGGGAGAAAGGTTGAGTTGATTCACTTGGGAGAATCAAGGTTGAGTTGATTCACTTTGGGAGAATCAAGGTTGAGTTGATTCACTTTGGGAGAATCAAGGTTGAGTTGATTCACTTGGGAGAATCAAGGTTGAGTTGATTCTTGGGAGAATCAGGTTGAGTTGATTTTGGGAGAATCAGGTTGAGTTGATTCACTTGGGAGAATCAAGGTTGAGTTGATTCACTTGGGAGAATCAAGGTTGAGTTGATTCACTTTGGGAGAATCAGGTTGAGTTGTTTGGGAGAATAAAGTTGATTCACTTGGGAGAATCAAGGTTGAGTTGATTCACTTTGGGAGAATCAGGTTGAGTTGATTCACTTGGGAGAATCAAGGTTGGGTTGAATGGGAATCAAGGTTGAGTTGATTCACTTTGGGAGAATCAAGGTTGAGTTGTTGGGAGTTGAGTTGATTCACTGGTTGGGAGAATCAAGGTTGAGTTGGGAGAATCAAGGTTGAGTTGATTCACTTGGGAGGTCAAGGTTGAGTTGATTCACAAGGTTGAGTTGATTCACTTGGGAGAATCAAGGTTGAGTTGATTCACTTTGGGAGAATCAAGGTTGAGTTGATTCACTTTGGGAGAATCAAGGTTGAGTTGATTCACTTGGGAGAATCAAGGTTGAGTTGATTCACTTTGGGAGAATCAAGGTTGAGTTGATTCACTTTGGGAGAATCAAGGTTGAGTTGATTCAGTTTTTGGGAGAATCAAGGTTGAGTTGATTCACTTTGGGAGAATCAAGGTTGAGTTGATTCACTTTGGGAGAATCAAGGTTGAGTTGATTCACTTAGGTTGAGTTGATTCACTTGGGAGAATCAAGGTTGAGTTGATTCACTTTGGGAGAATCAAGGTTGAGTTGATTCACTTTGGGAGAATCAAGGTTGAGTTGATTCACTTGGGAGAATCAAGGTTGAGTTGATTCACTTTGGGAGAATCAAGGTTGAGTTGATTCACAGGTTGAGTTTTGGGAGAATCAGGTTGAGTTGATTCACTTGGGAGAATCAAGGTTGAGTTGATTCACTTGGGAGAATCAAGGTTGAGTTGATTCACTTTGGGAGAATCAAGGTTGAGTTGATTCACTTTGGGAGAATCAAGGTTGAGTTGATTCACTTGGGAGAATCAAGGTTGAGTTGATTCACTCGGGAGAATCAAGGTTGAGTTGATTCACTTGGGAGAATCAAGGTTGAGTTGATTCACTTGGGAGAATCAAGGTTGAGTTGATTCACTTGGGAGAATCAAGGTTGAGTTGATTCACTTTGGGAGAATCAAGGTTGAGTTGATTCACTTTGGGAGAATCAAGGTTGAGTTGATTCACTTGGGAGAATCAAGGTTGAGTTGATTCACTTGGGAGAATCAAGGTTGAGTTGATTCACTTTGGGAGAATCAAGGTTGAGTTGATTCACTCAAGGTTGAGTTGATTCACTTGGGAATCAAGGTTGAGTTGATTCACTTGGGAGAATCAAGGTTGAGTTGATTCACTTGGGAGAATCAAGGTTGAGTTGATGGGAGAATCAAGGTTGAGTTGATTCACTCGGGAGAATCAAGGTTGAGTTGATTCACTTTGGGAGAATCAAGGTTGAGTTGATTCACTCGGGAGAATCAAGGTTGAGTTGATTCACTTGGGAGAATCAAGGTTGAGTTGATTCACTCGGGAGAATCAAGGTTGAGTTGATTCACTTTGGGAGAATCAAGGTTGAGTTGATTCACTTTGGGAGAATCAAGGTTGAGTTGATTCACTTTGGGAGAATCAAGGTTGAGTTGATTCACGGTTGAGTTGATTCACTCGGGAGAATCAAGGTCGAGTTGATTCACTCGTTGTTCTTATTGATCGTAGATGGTGAACGCTCCTTCAACCAGCAGAAACAAACCCACCTCTTCTGCCACCAAATCAGACGGCATCTCAGACGAAGACATCGAACGACAGCTCAAAGCCTTGGGAGTGGACTAACACACACACACACACACCCTGTGCCTGGACACACACACACACACACACACACCCTGTGCCTGGACACACACACACACACACACACACGACTCCCCCTGCTCAGTTTCTGACATGCCTTTTCTGGGATATAGTGACACTATTCTATTTATATATATATATATATATATAGTCTATATGACTATAGATGGCACTTGATGTAGTTGTAGAGGTCCTGCTGTGTATTGGGTCTACGCAGTGGGCCACACAAGGAGAGTGAGTTTTGAATAACAGGGCCACCACGTTCAGTAGCCTAACGCTGCAGAACGTTGCTGATACAATAAAATGTAACGAATAAGAGTCTCATTCTACACGTCAGAGAGGCCTGTTTTCGTTCTGTATAGCACATTCCTATCTGAACGTTGCAAAACGTTTTCGTCCTACTGAACGCGCCCCAACAGGTTTTCCACCTGTGTGGAGTTCTAGAACAGGAAGTAAAGGAGAATGCTGCTTTAGTTCCAGGTCAGTGCTCCAAAAGGTCACGGGATTTATCCAGATTTAAAGTTAATAACAGCCTATCAATTAAAAAAGAAACGGGAAAGTTGAATTGCGTCTAACTGATGATTATACTCATTGTCAGTCATATCTTTTCATTTTGAATGCATGAACCTTTCAGTAGCCCCAACTCTCCCTGTCCCCCACTTAGCCCCACCTCTCCCTATCCCCCACTTAGCCCCACCTCTCCCTGTCCCCCACTTAGCCCCACCTTTCCCTATCCCCCACTTAGCCCCACCTCTCCCTGTCCCCCCACTTAGCCCCACCTTTCCCTGTCCCCCCACTTAGCCCCACCTCTCCCTGTCCCCCCTTAGCCCCACCTCTCCCTATCCCCCACTTAGCCCCACCTCTCCCTGTCTTAGCCCCACCTTTCCCTGCCCCCCACTTAGCCCCACCTCTCCCTGTCCCCCCCCTTAGCCCCACCTCTCCTTGTCCCCCCACTTAGCCCCACCTCTCCCTGTCCCCCCCAGCCCCCCTTAGCCCCACCTCTCCCTGTCCCCCCACTTAGCCCCACCTCTCCCTGTCCCCCCCCTTAGCCCCACCTCTCCCTGTCCCCCCACTTAGCCCCACCTCTCCCTGTCCCCCCACTTAGCCCCACCTCTCCCTGTCCCCCACTTAGCCCCACCTCTCCCTGTCCCCCACTTAGCCCCACCTCTCCCTGTCCCCCCACTTAGCCCCACCTCTCCCTGTCCCCCACTTAGCCCTACCTCTCCCTGTCCCCCACTTAGCCCCACCTCTCCCTGTGTCCCCCACTTAGCCCCACCTCTCCCTGTGTCCCCCACTTAGCCCCACCTCTCCCTGTGTCCCCCACTTAGCCCCACCTCTCCCTATCCCCCACTTAGCCCCACCTCTCCCTGTCCCCCCTTTGCCCCACCTCTCCCTGTGTCCCCCCTTAGCCCCACCTCTCCCTGTCCCCCACTTAGCCCCACCTCTCCCTATCCCCACTTAGCCCCACCTCTCCCTATCCCCCACTTAGCCCCACCTCTCCCTGTCCCCCACTTAGCCCCACCTTTCCCTGTCCCCCCCTTAGCCCCACCTCTCCCTGTCCCCCCCACTTAGCCCCACCTCTCCCTATCCCCCACTTAGCCCCACCTCTCCCTGTCCCCCACTTAGCCCCACCTCTCCCTGTCCCCCCACTTAGCCCCACCTCTCCCTGTCCCCCCCACTTAGCCCCACCTCTCCCTGTCCCCCCACTTAGCCCCACCTCTCCCTGTCCCCCCTTAGCCCCACCTCTCCTTGTACCCCCCACTTAGCCCCACCTCTCCTTGTCCCCCACTTAGCCACATCTCTCCCTGTCCCCCCACTTAGCCCCACCTTTCCAGAACAGGTCCGTACAACAGCGGGACTGCAAGGTGTGTGTGTGTGTGTGTGTGTGTGTGTGTGTGTGGATCTCAAGGGGGAGTTTTACACAGGTGTGTGAGACACTACTGCGTCTTCGTCTAGCGAGGCCGTCCTTCCAAATGTCACGGAAACCTGGGCTTCTGAGGCCGACTGGATCTCAATGTTATTACATGTCTGTCGGTAATGACGCCACTGTCTGAACCAGTAGGGGACTTTAACAGGGCTCGTACTCACAAAGCCTCTCAGAGTGGTCGTGCTGATCTAGGATCAGGTCCCCTCTTATTCATTATGATCTAGGATCAGGTCCCCTCTTATTCATTATGATCTAGGATCAGGTCCCCTCTTATTCATTATGATCTAGGATCAGTTCACCTCTTATTCATTATGATCTAGGATCAGGTCACCTCTTATTCATTATGATCTAGGATCAGGTCCCCTCTTATTCATTATGATCTAGGATCAGGTCCCCTCTTATTCAATATGATTTAGGATCAGGTCCCCTCTTATTCATTATGATCTAGGATCAGGTCCCCTCTTATTCATTATGATCTAGGATCAGGTCCCCTCTTATTCATTATGATCTAGGATCAGGTCCCCTCTTATTCATTATGATCTAGGATCAGGTACCCTCTTATTCATTATGATCTAGGATCAGGTCCCCTCTTATTCAATATGATTTAGGATCAGGTCCCTCTTATTCATTATGATCTAGGATCAGGTCCCCTCTTATTCAATATGATTTAGGATCAGGTCCCCTCTTATTCATTATGATCTAGGATCAGGTACCCTCTTATTCATTATGATCTAGGATCAGGTACCCTCTTATTCATTATGATCTAGGATCAGGTACCCTCTTATTCATTATGATCTAGGATCAGGTCCCCTCTTATTCATTATGATCTAGGATCAGGTCCCTCTTATTCATTATGATCTAGGATCAGGTACCCTCTTATTCATTATGATCTAGGATCAGGTACCCTCTTATTCATTATGATCTAGGATCAGGTACCCTCTTATTCATTATGATCTAGGATCAGGTCCCCTCTTATTCATTATGATCAGTAGTAGTGCTGATCTAGGATCAGGTCCCTCTTATCCATTATAACCTAAAGCCAAAACTGATGCTAGATCAGCACTCCTGTTCTGAGATGCTTTGTGAACACGGCCCTCATATCTTAGAGCTGTGATGTGGTGGCCAACTCTTGTCCTGGGAGCTACGCTCCTGCAGGGAGTTGTTCGGCCCAACAGTCATCTTTGTTTTTCTGCTATCCTCTCGTTTTGAGAAAGTGTAAATAAATAAATACCTTTATTTCATCAGATTTACAAGGAACTTCATTAGATCTTCAGTCTGAAACAGAAAGCTGTCAGTGGACCCTGGTCTAAAGTAGTGCACTATATAGGGAATAGGGTTCTATAGGGCCCTGGTCTAAAGTAGTGCACTATATAGGGCCCTGGTCTAAAGTAGTGTACTATATAGGGCCCTGGTCTAAAGTAGTGCACTATATAGGGAATAGGACCCTGGTCTAATGCTGCACCCAGCTCTTTAAGCCTTGGTGTTCCAGAGGATTATAGAAGTCAATGATGACACTGAGCTGTCCAGCTGAGAGACAGACTCAGCACCCCGGCAAATCGGGAACAGAATCCCAGCTGCCGTGGCAACCTGGGCCTCGGTTCCGGAACCCTCGCGCCGAGCAGCTGTTGCACTTTCCCCATCCCGGCGATGCTGGAGACCAAGATGGAGATGATGGTTCTGCAGGTCTCTGGGGAGAGTCAACATGGAGTCCGTACACCTTGACCAGGAAGAGAAGAGGAAGTCATGCTGATACCTCAACTGTTAATATGAACCATCACTTTGTGTATGTAGGTTAAAATGTCTACTCACCATAATATAATAATAATATAATAATATATGCCATTTAGCAGACGCTTTTATCCAAAGCGACTTACAGTCATGTGTGCATACATTCTATGTATGGGTGGTCCCGGGAATCGAACCCACTACCCTGGCGTTACAAGCGCCATGCTCTACCAACTGTGCCACAGAAGGACCATCTTTAAAAAGTGAATGAAACACCAGTCAGAGAAATAGTCTTTAGAAAATGTGCTTGTTCCTGAAAATACAACATCTTTGCATTAACTAGTGATGCCTCCACTTATGTCACTTGTTGTATTCAAAATGGCAGCGTATTCCCCAAAGTATCTGGTCTAAAAAAGA
Source organism: Oncorhynchus keta (assembly GCF_023373465.1). Classification (NCBI taxonomy): domain Eukaryota; kingdom Metazoa; phylum Chordata; class Actinopteri; order Salmoniformes; family Salmonidae; genus Oncorhynchus; species Oncorhynchus keta. The sequence goes on from NW_026283623.1 coordinate 55,909, forward strand.
ATAGTGCACTATATAGGGAATACGGAGAAACGGAGAAAGAATAGTGCACTATATAGGGAATACGGAGAAAGAATAGTGCACTATATAGGGAATACGGAGAAAGAATAGTGCACTATATAGGGAATACGGAGAAAGAATAGTGCACTACATAGGGAATACGGAGAAATCTTTGGCCCTCTGACCTTGCATCTGTCCAGTACTCTGCACGCCACAGTATCATCCACAGCCTCTCCCAGAAGATCTGAGCCATCGCTATGTTGTTGCCGATAAAGACTGGGACTCTCCACAGCAGCAGGACAAGATGATTACCAACCAGCCCACGACCCCTGAGATGAACGTGAATTCATCCCCTCATGGGGAAATGAGTCTGTCATCCTTACAGACATAGTATATTCACAACAGTTAAAATAAATAAATATAAATATACATATATATAAAATCATAGGATAATAACGATATGATTGGTCAGGTAAAACGTACAGTATAGTCTGCACAGTGGCCGTTACGGTGCTGGGTGATGTCATGTGGTGTAGGACCACCTGTTGACATCGTGGTCAACAAGAGTCCTGAACTACTGCTACCTGCAGGGGAACTGGAGCCCAAAACAGGATCAATTACCTTTTGAGGAATCGGTCTGAAAAAAAAAAAAATGACCCTTTTACTCAAAGGGTGTAGGCCTAGTATGAACCACACGGGGTAGCATCTCAAAATGGTCAAGTCGGCTCTTCGTCGTTATATTCACATCCGCTACGTTTAAAACACATGCCAATTCCAGGTTACACATACTGCCTTTACATAGTAGGTTTTAAAATGGCAGAGAAATAAGGGGTAAAGGTAGATAAAAATTAACTTGCATAAACCAAATTGTTTGACAAACTCAAAGGATGAGGAAGGTTTTTTTCCCCAAAGCATTCCATAAATGAAACAGTTATAAACATTGGTCACCTGCTGCTCAACTGTGACCTAGTCCTCCTTGGACTCAACAGCCAGAACTGATTCATTTTAACGAGACAGTAGGGGATGGATTTATAAAGGTAGGCGCGCTGGTGTCACCTGTTAATTAATAAATGAGCACAAATCCAATATCATCTCATGTCAACCAATCAACGGAATGGAAAGATATAACGTGTTTTCGATCATGCCGCCGTTCTGAAATGAGAGAGACACAGACAGATAAAAATCACTAATTTGACTCGTTCAATATTAGGTTGGTTCAAAGAAACGTTAATCAAACACGTTGCAACACTGTTCCAATGTCACCCATAATATATAAATAAACACACAAGATACCTTTCAATGTAGGGGCGTTTAAAAAAAAAAAATTAGATGATGTGCAGTATCCTCCAATCACAAGACGTCTTTTTCCGCCGTCGGGCAAGACAGACGTGAGTTTCATCCAATCAAATCCCTCGACCGCGATACGCTCGGACGCGTCGCGTTTTAGCCGCTTGTAGCTACGCGCTAGGCGAGACAAGCAGTATGGCGGAAGAAGAGAGTGAATTTCAGTTAGAAGGTTTTAAACAAGAATTGAAGAGTTTATTTGTCAACAGGTCAAGTGAAGAATACGGACTTCAAAGCAAGTTATATTGTGTACGGTTCTGTAAGGTAAAGCAATGTATTGGAATTACACCTGGGGGAGAGAGAGGAAAAGACTTGTTTTCCCCAGTACAGACTAGCTAACGGTAGCTAGCTAGCTAGCCAGAGCTCCTTTCTCTAATCTATGCTAAGGCTAACTAGCCAACCAACCTAATTCCCCCTCAAACAGACGGATAACAACCCGTAAATGGCTAGCTAGCAACCAATAAACCAACCTGTTTCCCCCTGTAATGTCACATATGTTATATCCTAATTCACCCTTTTCAAAATGCATGATAGTAGCTAACTAGCTAGCTACGGGGAAAATGCATTGTGAAGTCGTTTTCGGGTTGCTTGCTTGTTAGCCAAGTTGTCTTGAGTTCCCACTTTAGCTAGTTTAGTTTAGCTGCTAGTTTACCAACAGTAGATTCGGGGACGTGTTTAATAAGGCCTCTAGTGGAATTAAATGTCTGCACTTTCAGTTTTGAAGTTGCTTTTTACAGTTTGTCAGATTGAAGCGTTAACGTTACATATACTTTTAGCTAACTACAGTGTCTAGTTAGGTAATAATGTAGCTAGTAGCTACAGTGTCTAGTTAGGTAATAATGTAGCTAGTAGCTACAGTGTCTAGTTAGTCTGACTATGGCCTAGTTAGGTAATAATGTAGCTAGTAGCTACAGTGTCTAGTTAGTCTGACTATGGCCTAGTTAGGTAATAATGTAGCTAGTAGCTACAGTGTCTAGTTAGTCTGACTATGGCCTAGTTAGGTAATAATGTAGCTAGCTACAGTGTCTAGTTAGTCTGACTGGCCTAGTTAGGTAATAATGTAGCTAGTAGCTACAGTGTCTAGTTAGTCTGACTGGCCTAGTTAGGTAATAATGTAGCTAGTAGCTACAGTGTCTAGTTAGTCTGACTGGCCTAGTTAGGTAATAATGTAGCTAGTAGCTACAGTGTCTAGTTAGTCTGACTATGGCCTAGTTAGGTAATAATGTAGCTAGTAGCTACAGTGTCTAGTTAGTCTGACTGGCCTAGTTAGGTAATAATGTAGCTAGTAGCTACAGTGTCTAGTTAGTCTTGACTATGGCCTAGTTAGGTAATAATGTAGCTAGTAGCTACAGTGTCTAGTTAGGTAATAATGTAGCTAGTAGCTACAGTGTCTAGTTAGGTAATCATGTAGCTAGTAGCTACAGTGTCTAGTTAGGTAATAATGTAGCTAGCTACAGTGTCTTGTTAGTCTGACTATGGCCTAGTTAGGTAATAATGTAGCTAGTAGCTACAGTGTCTAGTTAGTCTGACTGGCCTAGTTAGGTAATAATGTAGCTAGTAGCTACAGTGTCTAGTTAGTCTGACTATGGCCTAGTTAGGTAATAATGTAGCTAGCTACAGTGTCTAGTTAGTCTGACTGGCCTAGTTAGGTAATAATGTAGCTAGTAGCTACAGTGTCTAGTTAGTCTTGACTATGGCCTAGTTAGGTAATAATGTAGCTCGCTACAGTGTCTAGTTAGTCTGACTGGCCTAGTTAGGTAATAATGTAGCTAGTAGCTACAGTGTCTAGTTAGTCTGACTATGGCCTAGTTAGGTAATAATGTAGCTAGCTACAGTGTCTAGTTAGTCTGACTGGCCTAGTTAGGTAATAATGTAGCTAGCTACAGTGTCTAGTTAGTCTGACTATGGCCTAGTTAGGTAATAATGTAGCTAGCTACAGTGTCTAGTTAGACTAACTATGGCCTAGTTTGGTAATAATGTAGCTAGCGAAGTATTCAGTTGCTACTAAATAAGTTGAGATGGTGATACAGTGAAAGGGACAACAATTGTGTTTAATTGGGCCGATCCAACGTCTTGGTATGGTTTCCCTATCCACTGTCTTTATTTTTCCTCCCCCCTTTCCAACCTGTATCCCCCACCTGCCCTTTCCAACCTGTATCCCCCCCCCTTTCCTACCTGTATCCCCCACCTGCCCTTTCCTACCTGTAGCTAGTCTACCCCCTTTCCTACCTGTATCCCCCCTTTCCTACCTGTATCCCCCACCTGCCCTTTCCACCTGCTATCCCCCCTTTCCAACCTGTAAAGGGACCCCCCCCTTTCCTACCTGTACCCCCCTTTCCTACCTGTACACCCCCCTTTCCTACCTGTATCCCCCCTTTCCTACCTGTATCCCCCCTTTCCTACCTGTACACCCCCCTTTCCTACCTGTACCCCCCTTTCCTACCTGTATCTCCCCCTTTCCTACCTGTATCTCCCCCTTTCCTACCTGTATCTCCCCCTTTCCTACCTGTACACCCCCCCTTTCCTACCTGTACATTCCCCCCTTTCCTACCTGTATCTCCCCCTTTCCTACCTGTATCTCCCCCTTTCCTACCTGTATCTCCCCCTTTCCTACCTGTGTCTCCCCCTTTCCTACCTGTATCTCCCCCCTCCCCACCCCCTTTCCTCCCTCCTCCCTCTGCTCCCTTCCCCTGTAGTTGGTGGAGGTGTATTCAGGACGATGGCAGGTACCCTTGCCACAGCTGCAGGTGCTCCAGACTGCTCTATGTTCCTTTGTCCAAGCCTCGGCCTGCTTCCCGTCTGACTGTGAACATGTATGCTACACACTGAGTAGCCTTGCCCTGTAAGTATGAGTCTTGACTTGTTTACCTGCTCCTTGGGGTCCATAGTCCTGTCACCCCCAGTCTCCATCTCCAGTATGAGTGTTGTTTTCTAGGGTGACTCCGCCCCTTGGGTCCATAGTCCTGTCACCCCCAGTCTCCATCTCCAGTATGAGTGTTGTTTTCTAGGGTGACTCCGCCCCTTGGGGTCCATAGTCCTGTCACCCCCAGTCTCCATCTCCAGTATGAGTGTTGTTTTCTAGGGTGACTCCGCCCCTTGGGGTCCATAGTCCTGTCACCCCCAGTCTCCATCCAGTATGAGTGTTGTTTTCTAGGGTGACTCCGCCCCTTGGGGTCCATAGTCCTGTCACCCCCAGTCTCCAGTATGAGTGTTGTTTTCTAGGGTGACTCCGCCCCTTGGGGTCCATAGTCCTGTCACCCCCAGTCTCCATCTCCAGTATGAGTGTTGTTTTCTAGGGTGACTCCGCCCCTTGGGGTCCATAGTCCTGTCACCCCCAGTCTCCATCTCCAGTATGAGTGTTGTTTTCTAGGGTGACTCCGCCCCTTGGGGTCCATAGTCCTGTCACCCCCAGTCTCCATCTCCAGTATGAGTGTTGTTTTCTAGGGTTACTCCGCCCCTTTCAGCCTTGTTATTCCGTCCCTGTTGTAACATTTATTAAAGGAGGTATGAGGCTCAAACAGACCCCTCCCCTTTCTCTCCCCACACCCCTCCCCTTTCTCTCCCCCACACCCCTCCCCTTTCTCTCCCCACACCCCTCCCCTTTCTCTCCCCCACACCCCTCCCCTTCCCCTCTCTCCCCCCCCCCCTTTCTCTCTCCCTCCCCTTTCTCCCTCCCTTTCTCTCTCCCCTCCCCTTTCTCTCCCCCTCCCCTTTCTCTCTCCCCTCCCCTTTCTCTCTCCCCACCCTTCCCCTTTCTCTCCCCCTCCCCTTTCTCTCCCCTCCCCTTTCTCTCTCCCCACCCTTCCCCTTTCTCTCCCCCTCCCCTTTCTCTCCCCCCCCCTTTCTCCCCCTCCCCTTTCTCTCCCCCCTCCCCTTTCTCTCCCCTCCCCTTCTCTCCCCCCCCCTCCCCTTTCTCTCCCCCTCCCTTTCTCTCCCCCTCCCCTTTCTCCCCCCCCCTTCCCTTTCTCTCCCCCTCCCCTCTCTCCCCTCCCCTTCTCTCCCCCTCCCCTTTCTCTCTCCACAGGAGTGCTTTTGAGCTCTTGCTGTTTTTGAACAGAAATAAGATCCTGCAGGATCCCTTGAAAAAAATCCTTGATTCGTTCCAGGTGAGTTGTCTTAACAACCCCTTGCTTCCTAGCCTGGTTCCATATCTGTTTGTGCTGTCTTGCCAGCTCCTATGGTTGTTGTCATGTCAACAAGACGACACAAAGAGGCTGTGTTGACTCAGCTGACCAATCAGATCATATCCGTTTGAATCAGCTGACCAATCAGATCATATCCATTTCTCACTGTCTCTATGGAATGCTCTAAAACCTCACTCTTGAGTTTGGCAAGATGGCACGTAAGATCTTGGACCAGGCTAACCTCTTCCTCCTTTTTTCAGGAATGTTTTTCCCAGCTGGAGAGACACCAGAACATCCACCTGCTGCAGGTGGGACAGATCATCAGAGAGAAGGGACCGTGGACTAACCCCATACTACAGGCCATCCTGAAGGACTCACAACTGCCCCGGGATGAAGGTGAGGGTCTGGGAGAGAAAGGCAGAATGAGAGGGAAGGGCCATGGACCAACTTCTACATACTCATCCATGTACCATGTTTTATTACTGACTAGAAATCTGTCCTGTAAATATCTGCTCTGGAGTCGTCCGTCTATAATGACAGGAGTCCGTTAACTGGAGGTTCCTCTCTCTGTGGATTTAATATTTACTACTGTTACACTCCTTTCTCTTTCTTTCTTTCCCCCAAATATAGAGCACTATTTGGGATGCAGCATTGACCCTTGACCTGTCTCTCTCCACAGTGGACCGGTACCTAGGCTCAGAGGTGCAACATTGACCCTTGACCTGTCTCTCTCCACAGTGGACCGGTCAGAGGTGCCTGACCCTTGACCTGCTCAGTGGAGAGGTGCAACATTGACCCTTGACCTGTCTCTCTCCACAGTGGTACCTAGGCTCAGAGGTGCAACATTGACCCTTGACCTGTCTCTCTCCACAGTGGACCGGTTCAGAGGTGCAACATTGACCCTTGACCTGTCTCTCTCCACAGTGGACCGGTACCTAGGCTCAGAGGTGCAACATTGATCCTTGACCTGTCTCTCTCCACAGTGGACCGGTACCTAGGCTCAGAGGTGCTACATTGACCCTTGACCTGTCTCTCTCCACAGTGGACCGGTACCTAGGTTCAGAGGTGTAACATTGACCCTTGACCTGTCTCTCTCCACAGTGGACCGGTACCTAGGCTCAGAGGTGCCAATTTTCTTTGAGCTGCGTGTTCGTTACCTGCTGTCCAGTGAGATGTTCACCGAGGCGGTGGTCTTGGCTAAGACCTGCTCTCAGCACCCCGTTGCCGGGCGACACCTGTTCTTCCGACAGGCCTACCTCACCTGTCTGTTGAAGGCATCGCTCCCTCGCCATATGAACGAAGAGGTGAGGAGAACAAACTTTGGTTATTTGGATTCCCGGGTTCTGGATAATAGCATCTGCTAAATGACTTAAATATAACATGTTGGGAATGGGGAGGGGGGCTAATGACTGCTCGGGATAATTACTGTAATTGATAGATGGGATCTACTGTAGAGACGAGAGGATGGACTGATATGCTAGATGGGATGTAGAGATGAGAGGATGAACTGATATGCTAGATGGGATGTAGAGACGAGAGGATGGACTGATATGCTGGATGGGATGTAGAGATGAGAGGATGGACTGATATGCTAGCTGGGATCTACAGTAGAGAGGATGGACTGATATGCTAGCTGGGATCTACAGTAGAGATGAGAGGATGAACTGATATGCTAGCTGGGATCTACAGTAGAGAGGATGGACTGATGCTAGCTAGGATCTACAGTAGAGATGAGAGGATGAACTGATATGCTAGCTGGGATGTAGAGATGAGAGGATGGACTGATATGCTAGATGGGATCTACAGTAGAGATGAGAGGATGAACTGATATGCTAGCTGGGATGTAGAGATGAGAGGATGGACTGATATGCTAGATGGGATCTACAGTAGAGATGAGAGGATGAACTGATATGCTAGCTGGGATGTAGAGATGAGAGGATGAACTGATATGCTAGTTGGGATGTAGAGATGAGAGAATGGACTGATATGCTAGCTGGGATCTACAGTAGAGATGAGAGGATGGACTGATATGCTAGCTGGGATGTAGAGATGAGAGGATGGACTGATATGCTAGCTGGGATGTAGAGATGAGAGGATGAACTGATATGCTAGCTGGGATGTAGAGATGAGAGGATGAACTGATATGCTAGCTGGGATGTAGAGATGAGAGGATGAACTGATATGCTAGATGGGATCTACAGTAGAGATGAGAGGATGGACTGATATGCTAGATGGGATCTACAGTAGAGATGAGAGGATGGACTGATGTGCTAGATGGGATCTACAGTAGAGATGAGAGGATGGACTGATATGCGAGATGGGATCTACAGTAGAGATGAGAGGATGGAGTGATATGCTAGCTGGGATGTAGAGATGAGAGGATGAACTGATATGCTAGCTGGGATGTACGGTAGAGATGAGAGGATGGACTGATATGCTAGATGGGATCTACAGTAGAGGATGGACTGATATGCTAGCTGGGATGTACAGTAGAGATGAGAGGATGAACTGATATGCTAGCTGGGATGTAGAGATGAGAGGATGAACTGATATGCTAGATGGGATCTACAGTAGAGATGAGAGGATGAACTGATATGCTAGATGGGATCTACAGTAGAGATGAGAGGATGAACTGATATGCTAGCTGGGATCTACAGTAGAGATGAGAGGATGGACTGATATGCTAGATGGGATCTACAGTAGAGATGAGAGGATGGACTGATATGCTAGATGGGATCTACAGTAGAGATGAGAGGATGAACTGATATGCTAGCTGGGATGTAGAGATGAGAGGATGGACTGATATGCTAGATGGGATCTACAGTAGAGATGAGAGGATGAACTGATATGCTAGCTGGGATCTACAGTAGAGATGAGAGGATGGACTGATATGCTAGATGGGATCTACAGTAGAGATGAGAGGATGAACTGATATGCTAGCTGGGATGTAGAGATGAGAGGATGGACTGATATGCTAGCTGGGGTCTACAGTACAGATGAGAGGATGAACTGATATGCTCGCTGGGATGTAGAGATGAGAGGATGAACTGATATGCTAGATGGGATCTACAGTAGAGATGAGAGGATGGACTGATATGCTAGCTGGGATCTACAGTAGAGATGAGAGGATGGACTGATATGCTAGCTGGGATGTAGAGATGAGAGGATGAACTGATATGCTAGATGGGATCTACAGTAGAGATGAGAGGATGGACTGATATGCTAGCTGGGATCTACAGTAGAGATGAGAGGATGGACTGATATGCTAGATGGGATGTACAGTAGAGATGAGAGGATGGACTGATATGCTAGATGGGATGTACAGTAGAGATGAGAGGATGGACTGATATGCTAGATGGGATGTACAGTAGAGATGAGAGGATGGACTGATATGCTAGCTGGGATCTACAGTAGAGATGAGAGGATGGACTGATATGCTAGCTGGGATGTAGAGATGAGAGGATGAACTGATATGCTAGCTGGGATCTACAGTAGAGATGAGAGGATGAACTGATATGCTAGCTGGGATCTACAGTAGAGATGAGAGGATGGACTGATATGCTAGCTGGGATCTACAGTAGAGATGATGGACTGATATGCTAGCTGGGATGTAGAGATGAGAGGATGAACTGATATGCTAGCTGGGATCCACAGTAGAGATGAGAGGATGAACTGATATGCTAGCTGGGATGTAGAGATGAGAGGATGGACTGATATGCTAGCTGGGATCTACAGTAGAGATGAGAGGATGAACTGATATGCTAGCTGGGATCTACAGTAGGGATGAGAGGATGAACTGATATGCTAGCTGGGATCTACAGTAGGGATGACAGGATGAACTGATATGCTAGCTGGGATCTACAGTAGAGATGAGAGGATGGACTGATATGCTAGCTGGGATCTACAGTAGAGATGAGAGGATGGACTGATATGCTAGCTGGGGTGTAGAGATGAGAGGATGAACTGATATGCTAGATGGGATCTACAGTAGAGATGAGAGGATGGACTGATATGCTAGATGGGATCTACAGTAGAGATGAGAGGATGAACTGATATGCTAGCTGGGATGTAGAGATGAGAGGATGAACTGATATGCTAGATGGGATCTACAGTAGAGATGAGAGGATGGACTGATATGCTAGATGGGATCTACAGTAGAGATGAGAGGATGGACTGATGTGCTAGATGGGATCTACAGTAGAGATGAGAGGATGGACTGATATGCTAGCTGGGATGTAGAGATGAGAGGATGAACTGATATGCTAGCTGGGATGTACAGTAGAGATGAGAGGATGGACTGATATGCTAGATGGGATCTACAGTAGAGGATGGACTGATATGCTAGCTGGGATGTACAGTGGAGATGAGAGGATGAACTGATATGCTAGCTGGGATGTAGAGATGAGAGGATGAACTGATATGCTAGATGGGATCTACAGTAGAGATGAGAGGATGGACTGATATGCTAGCTGGGATCTACAGTAGAGATGAGAGGATGGACTGATATGCTAGCTGGGATGTAGAGATGAGAGGATGAACTGATATGCTAGCTGGGATCTACAGTAGAGATGAGAGGATGGACTGATATGCTAGCTGGGATCTACAGTAGCGATGAGAGGATGAACTGATATGCTAGATGGGATCTACAGTAGAGATGAGAGGATGGACTAATATGCTAGATGGGATGTACAGTAGAGATGAGAGGATGGACTGATATGCTAGCTGGGATGTAGAGATGAGAGGATGAACTGATATGCTAGCTGGGATCTACAGTAGAGATGAGAGGATGAACTGATATGCTAGCTGGGATCTACAGTAGAGATGAGAGGATGGACTGATATGCTAGCTGGGATCTACAGTAGAGATGATGGACTGATATGCTAGCTGGGATGTAGAGATGAGAGGATGAACTGATATGCTAGCTGGGATCCACAGTAGAGATGAGAGGATGAACTGATATGCTAGCTGGGATGTAGAGATGAGAGGATGGACTGATATGCTAGCTGGGATCTACAGTAGAGATGAGAGGATGAACTGATATGCTAGCTGGGATCTACAGTAGGGATGAGAGGATGAACTGATATGCTAGCTGGGATCTACAGTAGAGATGAGAGGATGGACTGATATGCTAGATGGGATCTACAGTAGAGATGAGAGGATGGACTGATATGCTAGCTGGGATCTACAGTAAAGATGAGAGGATGGACTGATATGCTAGCTGGGATGTAGAGATGAGAGGATGGACTGATATGCTAGCTGGGATCTACAGTAGAGATGAGAGGATGGACTGATATGCTAGCTGGGATGTAGAGATGAGAGGATGAACTGATATGCTAGATGGGATCTACAGTAGAGATGAGAGGATGGACTGATATGCTAGCTGGGATGTAGAGATGAGAGGATGAACTGATATGCTAGCTGGGATGTAGAGATGAGAGGATGAACTGATATGCTAGCTGGGATGTAGAGATGAGAGGATGAACTGATATGCTAGATGGGATGTAGAGATGAGAGGATGGACTGATATGCTAGCTGGGATGTAGAGATGAGAGGATGGACTGATATGCTAGCTGGGATCTACAGTAGAGATGAGAGGATGGACTGATATGCTAGCTGGGATCTACAGTAGAGATGAGAGGATGGACTGATATGCTAGCTGGGATGTACAGTAGAGATGAGAGGATGAACTGATATGCTAGCTGGGATGTAGAGATGAGAGGATGAACTGATATGCTAGCTGGGATGTAGAGATGAGAGGATGGACTGATATGCTAGATGGGATCTACAGTAGGAATGAGAGGATGGACTGATATGCTAGCTGGGATGTAGAGATGAGAGGATGGACTGATATGCTAGATGGGATCTACAGTAGAGATGAGAGGGTGGACTGATATGCTAGATGGGATCTACAGTAGAGATGAGAGGATGGACTGATATGCTAGCTGGGATGTAGAGATGAGAGGATGGACTGATATGCTAGATGGGATCTACAGTAGAGATGAGAGGATGGACTGATATGCTAGATGGGATCTACAGTAGAGATGAGAGGATGGACTGATATGCTAGATGGGATCTACAGTAGAGATGAGAGGATGAACTGATATGCTAGATGGGATCTACAGTAGAGATGAGAGGATGGACTGATATGCTAGCTGGGATGTAGAGATGAGAGAATGGACTGATATGCTAGATGGGATCTACAGTAGGGATGAGAGGATGAACTGATATGCTAGCTGGGATGTAGAGATGAGAGGATGGACTGATATGCTAGATGGGATCTACAGTAGAGATGAGAGGATGAACTGATATGCTAGCTGGGATCTACAGTAGAGATGAGAGGATGGACTGATATGCTAGATGGGATCTACAGTAGAGATGAGAGGATGGACTGATATGCTAGCTGGGATCTACAGTAGAGATGAGAGGATGAACTGATATGCTAGCTGGGATCTACAGTAGAGATGAGAGGATGGACTGATATGCTAGCTGGGATGTAGAGATGAGAGGATGGACTGATATGCTAGATGGGATCTACAGTAGAGATGAGAGGATGGACTGATATGCTAGATGGGATCTACAGTAGGGATGAGAGGATGAACTGATATGCTAGCTGGGATGTAGAGATGAGAGGATGGACTGATATGCTAGATGGGATCTACAGTAGAGATGAGAGGATGAACTGATATGCTAGATGGGATCTACAGTAGGGATGAGAGGATGGACTGATATGCTAGCTGGGATGTAGAGATGAGAGGATGGACTGATATGCTAGCTGGGATGTAGAGATGAGAGGATGAACTGATATGCTAGCTGGGATCTACAGTAGGGATGACAGGATGAACTGATATGCTAGCTGGGATCTACAGTAGAGATGAGAGGATGGACTGATATGCTAGCTGGGATCTACAGTAGAGATGAGAGGATGGACTGATATGCTAGCTGGGGTGTAGAGATGAGAGGATGAACTGATATGCTAGATGGGATCTACAGTAGAGATGAGAGGATGGACTGATATGCTAGATGGGATCTACAGTAGAGATGAGAGGATGAACTGATATGCTAGCTGGGATGTAGAGATGAGAGGATGAACTGATATGCTAGCTGGGATGTACAGTAGAGATGAGAGGATGGACTGATATGCTAGCTGGGATCTACAGTAGAGATGAGAGGATGGACTGATATGCTAGTTGGGATCTACAGTAGAGATGAGAGGATGGACTGATATGCTAGCTGGGATGTAGAGATGAGAGGATGGACTGATATGCTAGCTGGGATGTAGAGATGAGATGGGATCTACAGTAGAGATGAGAGGATGAACTGATATGCTAGATGGGATGTACAGTAGAGATGAGAGGATGGACTGATATGCTAGCTGGGATGTACAGTAGAGATGAGAGGATGGACTGAGGATATGCTAGCTGGGATGTAGAGATGAGAGGATGAACTGATATGCTAGATGGGATCTACAGTAGAGATGAGAGGATGGACTGATATGCTAGCTGGGATCTACAGTAGAGATGACAGGATGGACTGATATGCTAGCTGGGATGTAGAGATGAGAGGATGAACTGATATGCTAGCTGGGATCTACAGTAGAGATGAGAGGATGGACTGATATGCTAGCTGGGATCTACAGTAGCGATGATGAGAGGATGAACTGATATGCTAGATGGGATCTACAGTAGAGATGAGAGGATGGACTAATATGCTAGATGGGATGTACAGTAGAGATGAGAGGATGGACTGATATGCTAGCTGGGATGTAGAGATGAGAGGATGAACTGATATGCTAGCTGGGATCTACAGTAGAGATGAGAGGATGAAATGATATGCTAGCTGGGATCTACAGTAGAGATGAGAGGATGGACTGATATGCTAGCTGGGATCTACAGTAGAGATGATGGACTGATATGCTAGCTGGGATGTAGAGATGAGAGGATGAACTGATATGCTAGCTGGGATCCACAGTAGAGATGAGAGGATGAACTGATATGCTAGCTGGGATCTACAGTAGAGATGAGAGGATGAACTGATATGCTAGCTGGGATCTACAGTAGAGATGAGAGGATGGACTGATATGCTAGCTGGGATCTACAGTAGAGATGAGAGGATGAACTGATATGCTAGCTGGGATCTACAGTAGGGATGAGAGGATGAACTGATATGCTAGCTGGGATCTACAGTAGAGATGAGAGGATGGACTGATATGCTAGCTGGGATCTACAGTAGAGATGAGGATGGACTGATATGCTAGCTGGGATGTAGAGATGAGAGGATGGACTGATATGCTAGCTGGGATGTACAGTAGAGATGAGAGGATGAACTGATATGCTAGCTGGGATCTACAGTAGAGATGAGAGGATGGACTGATATGCTAGCTGGGATGTACAGTAGAGATGAGAGGATGAACTGATATGCTAGCTGGGATCTACAGTAGAGATGAGAGGATGGACTGATATGCTAGCTGGGATCTACAGTAGAGATGAGAGGATGGACTGATGCTAGCTGGGATGTACAGTAGAGATGAGAGGATGGACTGATATGCTAGCTGGGATCTACAGTAGAGATGAGAGGATGGACTGATATGCTAGATGGGATCTACAGTAGAGATGAGAGGATGGACTGATATGCTAGATGGGATCTACAGTAGAGATGAGAGGATGGACTGATATGCTAGCTGGGATGTAGAGATGAGAGGATGAACTGATATGCTAGCTGGGATGTACAGTAGAGATGAGAGGATGGACTGATATGCTATGGGATCTACAGTAGGGATGGACTGATATGCTAGCTGGGATGTAGAGATGAGAGGATGAACTGATATGCTAGATGGGATCTACAGTAGAGATGAGAGGATGGACTGATATGCTAGCTGGGATCTACAGTAGAGATGAGAGGATGGACTGATATGCTAGCTGGGATGTAGAGATGAGAGGATGAACTGATATGCTAGCTGGGATCTACAGTAGAGATGAGAGGATGGACTGATATGCTAGCTGGGATCTACAGTAGAGATGAGAGGATGAACTGATATGCTAGATGGGATCTACAGTAGAGATGAGAGGATGGACTAATATGCTAGATGGGATGTACAGTAGAGATGAGAGGATGGACTGATATGCTAGCTGGGATGTAGAGATGAGAGGATGAACTGATATGCTAGCTGGGATCTACAGTAGAGATGAGAGGATGAACTGATATGCTAGCTGGGATCTACAGTAGAGATGAGAGGATGGACTGATATGCTAGCTGGGATCTACAGTAGAGATGATGGGATCTAGCTGGGATGTAGAGATGAGAGGATGAACTGATATGCTAGCTGGGATCTACAGTAGAGATGAGAGGATGACTGATATGCTAGCTGGGATGTAGAGATGAGAGGATGGACTGATATGCTAGCTGGGATCTACAGTAGAGATGAGAGGATGGACTGATATGCTAGCTGGGATGTACAGTAGGGATGAGAGGATGGACTGATATGCTAGCTGGGATCTACAGTAGGGATGAGAGGATGGACTGATATGCTAGCTGGGATCTACAGTAGAGATGAGAGGATGGACTGATATGCTAGCTGGGATCTACAGTAGAGAGAGGATGGACTGATATGCTAGCTGGGATGTAGAGATGAGAGGATGGACTGATATGCTAGCTGGGATCTACAGTAGAGATGAGAGGATGGACTGATATGCTAGCTGGAGGATCTGATATGCTAGAGATGAGAGGATGAACTGATATGCTAGATGGGATCTACAGTAGAGATGAGAGGATGGACTGATATATGCTAGAGATGGGATCTACTGGGATGTAGAGATGAGAGGATGAACTGATATGCTAGCTGGGATGTAGAGATGAGAGGATGAACTGATATGCTAGCTGGGATCTACAGTAGAGATGAGGATGGACTGATACTAGCTGGGATGTAGAGATGAGAGGATGGACTGATATGCTAGCTGGGATGTAGAGATGAGAGGATGGACTGATATGCTGGGATGTAGAGATGAGAGGATGGACTGATATGCTAGATGGGATCTACAGTAGAGATGAGAGGATGGACTGATATGCTAGATGGGATCTACAGTAGAGATGAGAGGATGGACTGATATGCTAGCTGGGATGTAGAGATGAGAGGATGGACTGATATGCTAGATGGGATCTACAGTAGAGATGAGAGGATGGACTGATATTCTAGATGGGATCTACAGTAGAGATGAGAGGATGGACTGATATGCTAGATGGGATCTACAGTAGAGATGAGAGGATGGACTGATATGCTAGCTGGGATGTAGAGATGAGAGAATGGACTGATATGCTAGATGGGATCTACAGTAGGGATGAGAGGATGAACTGATATGCTAGCTGGGATGTAGAGATGAGAGGATGGACTGATATGCTAGATGGGATCTACAGTAGAGATGAGAGGATGGACTGATATGCTAGCTGGGATCTACAGTAGAGATGAGAGGATGGACTGATATGCTAGCTGGGATCTACAGTAGAGAGGATGGACTGATGCTAGCTGGGATCTACAGTAGAGATGAGAGGATGGACTGATATGCTAGCTGGGATCTACAGTAGAGATGAGAGGATGGACTGATATGCTAGCTGGGATGTAGAGATGAGAGGATGGACTGATATGCTAGCTGGGATCTACAGTAGAGATGAGAGGATGGACTGATATGCTAGATGGGATCTACAGTAGGGATGAGAGGATGGACTGATATGCTAGCTGGGATCTACAGTAGGGATGAGAGGATGGACTGATATGCTAGCTGGGATCTACAGTAGGGATGAGAGGATGGATGAGGTTTTGACAAAGATGACTGATATGTCTTGATCAAGATCACTAATACAAGCAGATAACTAATTCCCAAATGATGTTTGTTGCAGTCCATAGAGATGAGAGGATGGACTGATATGATAGCTGGGATGTTGAGAGGATGAACTGATATGCTAGCTGGGATCCAGTGGAAGAGATGAGAGGATGGGGTGGATATGCTAGCTGGGATCTACATGTAGAGAGACAGGATAGTCATTTGATAGCTAGGATGTAGAGATGAGAGGATGGACTGATTAGCTGGGATCTACAGTAGAGATGAGAGGATGAGGTTTTGACAAAGATGATGTGGAGGAACTAATTCCCAAATGTGTTTGTTGCAGTCCATATTTGGAGTTGGGTTTGGAAGGTTTAGTAGGTCATGTATGGGGGTGGATGGGATTGCTGACTACAGGTAGGAGAATAGTCATTTCTGCTAGCCTGCTAGAAGGGGACCAGTACTCCCATTAGCCGGTGTAGCGGGGAGGAATAGCCGGTGTAGCGGGGAGGAATAGCCGGTGTAGCGGGGAGGAATAGCCGGTGTAGCGGGGAGGAATAGCCGGTGTAGCGGGGAGAATTAGCCGGTGTAGCGGGGAGGAATAGCCGGTGTAGCGGGGGGGAATAGCCGGTGTAGCGGGGGGGAATAGCCGGGGTAGCGGGGGGGAATAGCCGGTGTAGCGGGGGGAGGTGTAGCGGGGAGGAATAGCCGGTGTAGCGGGAGGAATAGCCGGTGCAGCGGGAGGAATAGCCGGTGTAGCGGGGAGGAATAGCCGGTGTAGCGGGGAGGAATAGCCGGTGTAGCGGGGAGGAATAGCCGGTGTAGCGGTTGGGGAATAGCCGGTGTAGCGGGGAGGAATAGCCGGTGTAGCGGGGAGAATAGCCGGTGTAGCGGGAGAATAGCCGGTGTAGCGGGGAGGGAATAGCCGGTGTAGCGGGGAGGGATAGCCGGTGTAGCGGGGAGAATAGCCGGTGTAGCGGGGAGAATTAGCCGGTGTAGCGGGAGTAAAGTAACGCTCCCCAAACGGCGTTGCCCTGCGTTCGTCCTCCACGACACCACTGGAATCTACCGTATAAATACTTGAATGATGTCACCATTTCTTCTTCTCTCTCTCTCTACCTGTAGATGTCTGACATCGACGGTCAGGACGCTGTGGATATCGTGTGTAACACAGAGAGTGAGGAGAGCGACGAGACGCTCCTGGCCCTGTGCACAGCGTTCCTCTCTCAGCAGCTACACCGGGGAGACATGTACTGCATGTGGTGAGCCTCGTCACTGTCTATACACATCATACTGGTCTGTGTTCTACATCAGGGGAGACATGTATCATACTGGTCTGTGTTCTACATCGGGGAGACATGTATCATACTGGTCTGTGTTCTACATCAGGGAGACATGTATCATACTGGTCTGTGTTCTACATCAGGGAGACATGTATCATACTGGTCTGTGTTCTACATCAGGGGAGACATGTATCATACTGGTCTGTGTTCTACATCAGGGGAGACATGTATCATACTGGTCTGTGTTCTACATCAGGGAGACATGTATCATACTGGTCTGTGTTCTACATCAGGGGAGACATGTATCATACTGGTCTGTGTTCTACATCAGGGGAGACATGTATCATACTGGTCTGTGTTCTACACCAGGGAGACATGTATCATACTGGTCTGTGTTCTACATCAGGGGAGACATGTATCATACTGGTCTGTGTTCTACATCAGGGGTACATGTATTTATTTGGTCTGTTTTACAAAGACATGTATATACTGGTCTGTGTTAAAAACATCGGGGCCTAAATAGGGCGCGCACGAAGTACTGATAAGTATTTATCCTGCTTGTTCTTTGGGGTTTTCCTAGGCCTGGTTACCGTTCAGCACCTGTTGACATTAATGGGGCTTTATAGACAACATTGATTGATCTTGGACCACTTCCTTCTCCCCCTGTTGGGATCTGATTTACAAACCCAGGTTTTTAATAGAGTCCGCTAATGAATAAACAGACTTTTTTTAATTATTTTTTTAACCCCCAGTAATAATTAATGTTTTTATTAATGAAGTGGATTAAAAAAAATAATTGTTATTAAATCACTTCCTCTTCCAGGGATTTGGTGTTCATATGGAGTCGACTCCGCCTGCGGGTCAACCCTTCCAAACAGGCCTTCCTGGAAGAGAGTCAGCGCTTGCTGCTGTCGGCCACCAACATCAGATCCATATTCTCTTTCATTAGAGTGATCCTTGCAGAGGTGAGCCAGGAACTCCTGTGATTGGTGATTTTAGTGCTGACATTCCAGCTGCCATTTTTGTTTGTTCAGATGTAATGGAGTTGTTGTGGTAGAGGATGATGTGAAAAGCTTGGGTGGCTTGTACCTCCATCTCCGGTGTCATTTGGCTTAGGTCAGCGTTCTTCAGATGCTTGTTGAGGATTACTGTGCCGACTAGAGAGATGAATAGAAGTCATGGCTTTGGTTTGTTTTCATCTGATTACTGTGCCGACTAGAGAGATGAATAGAAGTCATGGCTTTTATTTGGGGGTTTTGACTGAGAGTTTATCAAGGATGCCTATCATTTTGGACCTGACTGTGTGTCTAAAAAATATATATAATATCAATTTAATAAATAAATATAGAAATACATGTTTTTGTACAGCATGGGTAATTCACTGACCCCTTCTGTTCTATTTCTGTTCTGCTCTCCCAGCTGGGAAAGGATGGTCTCCAGTTCTGTGTGGAGCTCTGCACCCACGCCCTCCAGACGAACACCTGCGACGCCGCCACCAAGTCCCTCATCTACAAGACGGTAGCCTACCTCCTCCCCAACGACCTGGAGGTCTGCCGGGCCTGCGCCCTCCTCGTCTTCTTCCTGGAACGCACCGTGGAGGCCTACAAAACGGTGTTCCTCCTCTACACGCACCCCGACCAGGAGTACCACGTCGAAGCCGGTCCCATCGGGAACCACATCCGCTTTGAGATCCTCCAGACCCTGAAGAGAGGTCTCTACTTCGATCCAGAGTTCTGGAACCTTTTGAATCTCCGGACCAACTGCCTGAAGCTGATGAGCGAGAAGAAGGCGGCGTTGGCGAGGATGATGATGGAGGATGATGGGTGGGTGTCCAACTACTGCAGCACCGCCACCAAAGAGCCCTGTTGCAGCTGGAGCGCTGACCTGTCAGAGCGTGTGCAGCCTAAACATGTAGAGGCTAAACCAGCACAGAAGCACGTTCAGATTAAACCCTTTCACCAGGTAACAGCGCCCAAAAGGCGGTTCCAAAAAGAAGAGAAGAATCACATTTCGACGGCGCCGGTAGCAGCCAAACGTGTCAAAGCTCAAAGGTTGGAAAAAACCTCTGTTGTCGAGTCGCAGCGGCTGCCTGTTAATCATGTGACGACGACGAAGACTGAGAAGCTGGCTGAACCCCCTGTAATAAAAAGAAGAGGGAGGAAGCCTGGGCCGAAGCCGGGACCGCGGTCATCTGTCAAAACAACAGAGCCCTCAGCCGAGACCACCTCTGTCAGACGGTCCTTCAGACAACTGGACATGGCGCAGGAGAACCTGGCCGGGCAAGTGGGTCACAGACCACATAGGCACATGACCAGACTCTCGGAGAAGAAACCTCCCAAACGGAGGGGTAGGAAACCCCGGTGGCTCCTGGAGGGTACGTTCCAGGCTGAGAACAGTGCTCCCCGGAAGGGTCGCCGACCGGGGAGGAAACCACAGCAGAAGACCCAGCAGACACCAGTGGACAAGACCAATAAGACCTCTCGGTCTGGTGCCGCAGTCAAGGAAAGCACAACCAAACAAAAGAATGCCGTGACCTCCCAAAATAAAATGGCGGCCGCTCGTCTAACAACTCCGAGGGAACAGGAAGGTAAACGTCAGAAGGAGATTCCTCCTACTAACCACCTACCAGCAGTATCTCCTGCTCATGACTCAAAGCTGGAGGTCTCCCTACCTGACAACGAAGTATTTGGGTTCTTCCATGAGGATTATCTCAGTAGGCAAGGACTGGTGACTCTAAACTGTGATAAATCGAAGGCACCAATCCAGGCACAGTATCGGGTGAAGGATAGACTCGGAGAGGTGTTTCTCCTTTCCGCTCAGAACGCCAGTCTCTTCATACAGCAGTTGCACAACTACGCCCAGACGCGAGAGGCGGAAGGTGTCACGTTGAACACTGAAACCTGTTTGTTGAAAGCGACAGATGTCCGTCCCTCCCTAAACCCGAGTTGTCTGCCGGTGCCGTGTGACGCTTCGAGGGTATTTTACCAGACGTCTGCAGTGGAAATGGAAGTTGAGGTCTCCTCACAAACTGTCACTGCGACTGACACGACTTTCACACCACAAGGTGGCGCTGTCGAACACATCGAAAGTCCCAAGAATGAGGACGGATTCTCTACCGATGCTCAGCGAACATGTATTCCATCTGTTCTCTCTGTGAATGTAATTGTTCCTAATAACACAAGAAGAACAACAAATACATATGTAACTAATGTTCCAAGAGAACCAACGGAAGTTACGAATGTTCCAAGAGAACCAACGGAAGTTACGAATGTTCCAAGAGAACCAATGGAAGTTACGAATGTTCCAAAAAAGCGAACCGCTTCTGAAGTCGGGGAGATTCTAGAATCGTCCAGGAAGTCCGAAGTTACCGATATTCTGAAAGAGGCTATGGATATAGCAAACATTGGTGTGGATGAAGCAATGGTGGGGGACGGTGGAACTGGCAGCGTCCCTGGAAAGGAAACTCGGCAGCTTGTTGTTCTTACTCCTTTCTGCTGGCTGGCTAATACCTCAATGGATGCGTTTGCGAGAGAGTTTGAAAAGTTTGCCAAGGGTCCGGATTCTGATGTTGTCGCAAAGCAACAGTCGGTGACACCACAGACCACAGGTGGTGTCTCGCGCAAAACGTTGGAGACGACACGGTGACACCACAGACCACAGATGGTGTCCTCTCCAAGGTTTTGTGCGAGACACTGTCAACGTCTCCAAAAAGTCATCCCTACGGCCGTCACAGTGGTCCTTGAGGACACTTCAAAAATAACCAAAGTCACCCCACAGGACACTACAGACATCCAGGAAAACATGGACACTCGACACACCCAACTGGACATTAAAGGTACCTCACAAAACACGGAGCCGGAGGATATCCCAATGGCCGCTGAGAGCTTCCCACGGCTCACTGATGAGACCCGGCAGCTTGAGCACCCTCTGAAAGGCACTGTGGGTACTCCAGAGTTCCCTGTGGACTCGACACAGCACAATGACACCCCTCAGTTCACTGAAGACCCCCCACAGAATACACAGGACATAAGACAACTCGCAGAGGACACCCTGAAGGTCACTTTCACTGAGGTCACCCCACAGGCTACTGAGGACCGCACAAAAGCCACGGTGGATACTCCAGAGGCTGTGGACACACTACCACAGAACATAGAGGAGGACAGCTCGGAGGGAATTGAGGGAAGCCGGGAAGTTACTGTAGACAGCCAGGAAGTCACTGTAGACAGCCAGGAAGTCACTGTAGACAGCCAGGAAGTCACTGTAGATACCTTTGAGCACATTGAGGACGCCCTACAAATTCAAAACACTGCAGACACCCTACAGTTCACAGTGGATGCCCCAATGGTCTCTGAAGAGTTCACCAAGGACACACGTAGTGCCACACAGAACAATGGGGACACCCTAAGAGTCCCTGAAGAGACGTCACAGGAACCCAAAGACACCTCAAAGGTCAGGAGAGATACCCCGATGGTCTCTGAGGACACCCTTAAAGTACATGTGGATACTCAAAAGGTCCCAGAGGACACCCCACAGAACACACAAGTCAATGAAGACACCTCAATGGTTACTGAAGACACCCCACAGGACACACAGTACAATTCACTGGTCAACCCGAAAGTCACTGAAAGTGCTCACACTCCAAAGGTCACCCCAAGAGTCCCTGAAGACACGTCACAGGACTCCAAAGACCCCTCAAAAGTCACTGAAAACCCTCCACAGGACACCCCAAAATTCACAAAGGACAACCCAACTGTCTCTGGGGATATCGGACAAACTCCTGGAGATGGCACCCCACAGGAAAATGAGAACAGCCCACTGGCATATCGCTGTAGTCTCTGCAACAAGGTTTTCAAAGGCAAACGTGTTATTGCCCACGCCATGTACCACTTCCGCAGGGACCAATGTATGTTCTGTAGGATGCTGTTCAAAAACGACCTGCTCGCTATGATGCATCTGTCCCAGCACATCGACAAGTTGAAAAAAGGAAACCTACCGCCTGATATTGAGGAGGTCCGTGAGAACTGTAAAGCTGGGATGTCAGACACGCCTGGACGCTCAACGCAGAGGGGGAGACGGGGACGCAAGAGGATCCCTGTAAACTCCACAGAGTCAACACCTCCGGATTACAGGAAGCTACGGTCCACCAATAGGATCTCCTCTATAAACTCCTCGGAGTCAACTCCACCGGATCGCAGGAAGCTACGGTCTAACCCTAATCTACTGTCGACCAATAGGCTCTCAACTGACTCTCAACCTTCATCAGATACTAAACTCGCAACAGAAGAGTCTGAAGGCAAGCAGTCGACCCAGAGGGTCAATGGACAGAGGGGCAGAAGACGCGTTAAGGTTGAAGGAACTGAGGGTGATGGCGATACTCAGGCAGAGGAACAAGAAGAGATCAGTGGGAGGCAAGAGGAGGAGCACTCGGCTCTGGAACAGAGGGAAGAACCCGTGGAGATCGCTACTTCTCTGGCGAAGACATTGACAGGTGAACAAGGGGGAACCTGCTCCTCTCCTCTGACAAAGTTTTCGGAAGAAGAGGAGAAACCCTGTCCCTCTACTCTGACAAAGTTTTCGGAAGAAGAGGAGAAACCCTGTCCCTCTACTCTGACAAAGTTTTCGGAAGAAGAGGAGAAACCCTGTCCCTCGGCAAAGACCATGGAGGACAACACAGAATCTCAGGCTGTATCGGTAACACAGGATAGGCTTTCAGTTTCACCTCTAGAGACCTCAGTTCAGGGTAAGGAGACTCCCGGCAGCTGCCCTGTGGAGGGATGCACAGAGATATTCACTGGAAAACGGCGTTCTCTCCTCGGACATATTCTGGACGATCACCGCGGCGACGCCAAACCCTTGGAAACGACGTTCCGTCACGGGAATGGCAAATGCAATATTTGCAAGAAACCCGTTTTGACTTTACAGCATTACCAGCACCACATTTTATGGCACAAAGGAATTCCCAGGCATCCCTGTCTACATGATGGATGTAAAGCCCGGTTCAGTGCAGCGACAGAAATGAGGAACCACGCGAAGACCCATCAGCCGCTCCTGGCAGTGTGCTGCTTCCCAGGTTGTCGGGAGCGCTTGGCTTGTCTTCCGGAGCTGAACCGCCACGAACTAGAACACTATCGTCTTCCAAAGGAAGGGAAGGATGAATCGGTTTCCTCTACCCTCGTCACCAATACCACCTCTGTTAACGTGACTAAACCGTGTAAGACGGGGAGGAATAAGCTACGGAAGATGATGCAGGGTGTTAAGAGACGATGGCCTCTTAGAGAAAAGGAGGGATCGGCAATTGACCTCACTACTAAGGTAACCAGGAAGTATGACTTGACCAAGACGTTAAAGAAAACACAGGTCGCGAAGAAACGGCATGTTCATAGAGACACGGATCCTCGTACTACTGACCCCTCTACCGCCTCTGTAAAGGTAACAAATAGGTTGAGGAAATTGCAGGTTAAGAGGAAATGGTGTGTTGGTAAGAAAATGGACGCTCCAAACACTCCCGTCACCACGTCCAATGAAAAAGCTGAGCAAGCGAGCAAGAAGTTAAAGATGATTCAAAAGGTAAAGAAAGCGTGGGCTGTAAAGAGACAGAACATTAGCGAAGACAATTATACCCCAACTGGTCCAACCACCTCCACCACGATTACCGCCACTGAAAAAGTTACCAAAAAGCTAAAAATTATAAACAAGTTGAAGAAAATGCGAGTTATTAAGAAACCGAACGTTAGCAAAGAAAAAGATACCCAACTGGATCCAGCTACCGACACAAAAGTGACAGAAAAGTTAGAGAAAACGCAACTTGTAAAGAAACCGAGTGTTGGAAAAGACCCCAGGAAGATGTCAAGCGTTAGCACAGACGAGGACACCCAACCTGTTCCTCCCACCGTCACTCCGAAAGTCACCGAGAAATTACCCATGGTGACCGAGAAGTTAAAGAAAACACGAGTTCTAAAGAAACAAAGAGTTAAGGAACCCAAGAGGCCTGTTAGCAAAGAACCCAAGAGGCCTGTTAGCAAAGAACCCAAGAGGCCTGTTAGCAAAGAACCCAAGGGGCCTGTTAGCAAAGAACCCAAGGGGCCTGTTAGCAAAGAACCCAAGGGGCCTGTTAGCAAAGAACCCAAGGGGCCTGTTAGCAAAGAACCCAAGGGGCCTGTTAGCAAAGAACCCAAGGGGCCTGTTAGCAAAGAACCCAAGGGGCCTGTTAGCAAAGAACCCAAGGGGCCTGTTAGCAAAGAACCCAAGGGGCCTGTTAGCAAAGAACCCAAGGGGCCTGTTAGCAAAGAACCCAAGGGGCCTGTTAGCAAAGAACCCAGGAAGGCCTAGCAAAAAAACCTGTGAAGTCAAAGACCTCTGGTCCAGAGACACATGTTAATGAAGTCACAGAAGTGGTAGGAAGTAAATCAAAGGAAGAAGATGATAAACCATTGGTGGAAACATCAGACTCAACAGCTAGCAATGTCTGTGACCAGAAGATGGTTAACGGACACTTAAAGGACATCACTAAAGAATCGCCAAAATACCAGAAAAGTCTTAATACGAGTACAGTTTCCAAATCCAAGAAATGTGACCCACGAAATCATAAACCCGCTACTCCCAAAGCCCCTACAAATACTCCCAAAGCCCCTACAAATACTCCCAAAGCCCCTACAAATACTCCCAAAGCCCCTACAAATACTCCCAAACCCCCTACAAATACTCCCAAAGCCCCTACAAATACTCCCAAAGCCCCTACAAATACTCCCAAAGCCCCTACAAATACTCCCAAACCCCCTATCAAGGAGGAAACGAAAAACTCAACTTTCTTTGGGAAGATGAACAACAGGCCATACATCCGGCCTCCACCCACGGCTTACCTAGACGAGCGTTACACCACCATGCCAAAACGCAGGAAAGAGATGTCCTGGACCCCTCGCTTCTCTCCGACGCGCCCGGACCTCGTGGCGGAGGCGTCGGGGACCACGGCGACACCGTCCGTCCATAGGCAGCGCTGTGCCAAGTGTTTCTTGTCCTTCGACAGAGGAGAAGAGTTGCAGACGCACGTCTCGCTGAAGAAGTGCGCAACCCTTTTCGGCTTTGACTCAGACGAGGACAGTAAGTATGACATTGTGACTTGTTGTTAACATATTTGTCTACTTAAGGGATTTGATTTCTCGTTGATTGATTGAATTTTTAAAAAATAAAAAAAATGATAGTTAATACAAGGTAATTTAGGAGCTGTTTCCGGATGCAAATTTAAGCCTAGAAGTCGTGGATTTAAAAACAATCTCAACGTGGAATCAAAGGATTCTTAGTCCCAGACTACTCTTAATATGTGTCTGGTAAACCTGTAGTAGATTATGTGTCTGGTAAACCTCCTGTAGTAGATTATGTGTCTGGTAAACCTCCTGTAGTAGATTATGTGTCTGGTAAACCTCCTGTGGTAGATTATGTGTCTGGTAAACCTCCTGTGGTAGATTATGTGTCTGGTAAACCTCCTGTGGTAGATTATGTGTCTGGTAAACCTCCTGTGGTAGATTATGTGTCTGGTAAACCTCCTGTGGTAGATTATGTGTCTGGTAAACCTCCTGTAGTAGATTATGTGTCTGGTAAACCTCCTGTAGTAGATTATGTGTCTGGTAAACCTCCTGTAGTAGATTATGTGTCTGGTAAACCTCCTGTAGTAGATTATGTGTCTGGTAAACCTCCTGTAGTAGATTATGTGTCTGGTAAACTTCCTGTAGTAGATTATGTGTCTGGTAAACCTCCTGTGGTAGATTGTGTCTGGTATACCTCCTGTAGTAGATTATGTGTCTGGTAAACCTCCTGTAGTAGATTATGTGTCTGGTAAACCTCCTGTGGTAGATTATGTGTCTGGTAGACCTCCTGTGGTAGATTATGTGTCTGGTAGACCTCCTGTAGTAGATTATGTGTCTGGTAGACCTCCTGTGGTAGATTATGTGTCTGGTAAACCTCCTGTAGTAGATTATGTGTCTGGTAAACTTCCTGTAGTAGATTATGTGTCTGGTAAACCTCCTGTGGTAGATTGTGTCTGGTATACCTCCTGTAGTAGATTGTGTCTGGTAAACCTCCTGTAGTAGATTATGTGTCTGGTAAACCTCCTGTGGTAGATTATGTGTCTGGTAAACTTCCTGTAGTAGATTATGTGTCTGGTAAACTTCCTGTAGTAGATTATGTGTCTGGTAAACTTCCTGTAGTAGATTATGTGTCTGGTAAACCTCCTGTGGTAGATTGTGTCTGGTAAACCTCCTGTAGTAGATTATGTGTCTGGTAAACCTCCTGTAGTAGATTATGTGTCTGGTAAACCTCCTGTGGTAGATTATGTGTCTGGTAAACCTCCTGTGGTAGATTATGTGTCTGGTATACCTCCTGTGGTAATTACCTCCTGTGGTAGATTATGTGTCTGGTAAACCTCCTGTAGTAGATTATGTGTCTGGTAAACCTCCTGTAGTAGATTATGTGTCTGGTAAACCTCCTGTGGTAGATTATGTGTCTGGTAAACCTCCTTTGGTAGATTATGTGTCTGGTAAACCTCCTGTGGTAGATTATGTGTCTGGTAAACCTCCTGTGGTAGATTATGTGTCTGGTATACCTCCTGTAGTAGATTATGTGTCTGGTAAACCTCCTGTAGTAGATTATGTGTCTGGTAAACCTCCTCAAAGTGTAGTAGATTATATAAATAATTTTATGTGATTGTTCCTCCATATTGTTTTTATGCTGAAAGCTCCAGATGCTGATTTATGGTTTGTGATTTACTATGGTTTCAGGTAGCTCGTGAAAGCTGATAGACAAGAGGACATGTTTGGATGTGCTGCTGGAGAATGGGGCGGTGTGGGGGCTGAACCCCCTCCCAACCCCTGCTAGGAGTGTTGAACCCCTTTCGACCCTGCTACCTCACTGAGGGACGACCAGGGTTTACAGGACTCTTAACATGACTTGCTGGCTGGTCTGGGACAGCCGTGCCAGGCCTCCCCTTGTGACTGAGGCTGGCAATCTGAGGCGGCTACAACAGAAGACACCTCTCAACCCTGCTACCCGTTTTATTGTAGAGGATTCTTAAAGCGTTAACTCTTTTACATGACTTGCTGACTGGCCTGGGATGTGACTGAAGTTGGCCGGTTGGCTACAGCAGAAGACGGAGAACAGTAAAAGGGTTGTGACCATTCTTCCGTGTTCGGTCTCCCATGGTCATAGGAGTGACCTACGACCTTTGAACCCTGACCTCAAATCCAAAGTTCAAGGGGTCTTTTTGGGCTGACCGAATTTTTTTTTCTTTTTTTTCTTTTTTTTTCTTTTCGATTTCGTCGACCAGGAAGCGTCTCTAAACTAAAGCCTGAAGGACTTATGAGGCGGACACTATGAGACCTGGATAGTTAATATATTCTTTGTTTTTGACCGTATTTACTTTGGACTGAAGAAGTGCCTGGAATCCAACCTGCTACTTCCTGCTTCTCTTCTATTGGTCAATGGGTCCAGGGGGTTTTCCTCCCAATTGGCATCTTATTCCCTCTATAGTGCACTACCCTATGTGAGCCCTGGTCAAAAGCAGTGTACTATTAAAAGGGAATAATTTGGGCCACGGAGACTTATTGCCGGGGTCAAGGAATGACTCCTGAAGATGTGAGAACTGATGTTATGCAGGGATGTTAACTATACAAAATGTTCAAATATTTAACACACACTAACAAATTTTATTTTATTTTATATTGCTCATCTTTTTGCTATTGCACTTGTCACTTAAACCCCAAACCCTCCCTAGTGAGTTTAACAGTCAAACTGCCAAGAGGCTCCAAAACCTCTTCTATGGATTAGATGTCTACGACCCACAACGCAACAACGTGTATATTTCCATATCGTGTTGTTAGGCAACCGGTAACTGTCCAAATAAAGGAAACCCTTGAGTAAATGAGGGGATACAGAAGTTTGTATATGTGTGGGGTATTCCATTTTCCTGGCATGGTCCAGGTCCACTTGTAGAATCTATGTCAAGGTGCATTGAAGCTGTTCTGGCAGCTCGTGGTGACACAACACCTATTTAAGAAATTTATGTATGTGTTTCCTTTATTTTGGCAATTACATGTATTTCATCAAATTCTTACCAGTTATTATGTTTTTTTTTTTACTATTGATCCTCTGTGACTAAATTCTGTTCATTGAGAGCATGCTCCTGTAATTGGATACTTTTTTTAATAACTCAATATTATTTTATATATATATTTTTTTTTTTGCTTCTTGGGGTCCAGCCCCTGACTCGCACCAATTGACCCATCACATTTATTTATTATGCAGTTTTATTTTATTAAATCAGTTACCCAATCAAGGCAGGGCCCCGCCCAGTTACCCAATCAAGGCAGGGCCCCGCCCAGTTACCCACGTGGATGCCCCTGCCGCCTCCTCCTCTCCCCTGTCTGATAATTAGCAGAGCGGCAGCAGGCTGTCTAAAACTCATTGACAGCAGGCTCCTGAATCCTCCTGTGGTTGGCGGTTGCAGTAAATAAATAAAAATATCTCTATCTAATATATACTGTATATAAGTGTCTTGGCCCCCCACAGGCCTGGGCCCAGGGGCTTCAGCCCGGTAAGCCCCTGCATTAATCCGGCCCTGTATGTAGGGAATAGGTTGCCATTTGAGACAATTGTGTCTGCAATGTGCAAAGTGTCACCAACAACAACAACAACCTGTTTGACCATATTAGCCATCAGGACTAAACAACAACAACCTGTTTGACCATATTAGCCATCAGGACTAAACAACAACAACCTGTTTGACCATATTAGCCATCAGGACTAAACAACAACAACAACCTGTTTGACCATATTAGCCATCAGGACTAAACAACAACAACCTGTTTGACCATATTAGCCATCAGGACTAAACAACAACATCCTGTTTGACCATATTAGCCATCAGGACTAAACAACAACCTGTTTGACCATATTAGCCATCAGGACTAAACAACAACAACCTGTTTGACCATATTAGCCATCAGGACTAAACAACAACAACAACCTGTTTGACCATATTAGCCATCAGGACTAAACAACAACAACAACCTGTTTGACCATATTAGCCATCAGGACTAAACAACAACAACAACCTGTTTGACCATATTAGCCATCAGGACTAAACAACAACAACAACAACCTGTTTGACCATATTAGCCATCAGGACTAAACAACAACAACCTGTTTGACCATATTAGCCATCAGGACTAAACAACAACAACCTGTTTGACCATATTAGCCATCAGGACTAAACAACAACAACCTGTTTGACCATATTAGCCATCAGGACTAAACAACAACAACCTGTTTGACCATATTAGCCATCAGGACTAAACAACAACAACCTGTTTGACCATATTAGCCATCAGGACTAAACAACAACAACAACAACCTGTTTGACCATATTAGCCATCAGGACTAAACAACAACAACCTGTTTGACCATATTAGCCATCAGGACTAAACAACAACAACCTGTTTGACCATATTAGCCATCAGGACTAAACAACAACAACCTGTTTGACCATATTAGCCATCAGGACTAAACAACAACAACATCCTGTTTGACCATATTAGCCATCAGGACTAAACAACAACAACCTGTTTGACCATATTAGCCATCAGGACTAAACAACAACAACCTGTTTGACCATATTAGCCATCAGGACTAAACAACAACAACCTGTTTGACCATATTAGCCATCAGGACTAAACAACAACAACCTGTTTGACCATATTAGCCATCAGGACTAAACAACAACAACCTGTTTGACCATATTAGCCATCAGGACTAAACAACAACAACCTGTTTGACCATATTAGCCATCAGGACTAAACAACAACAACCTGTTTGACCATATTAGCCATCAGGACTAAACAACAACATCCTGTTTGACCATATTAGCCATCAGGACTAAACAACATTCCATATTTAGCCAAGGACTAAACTCTTCATCTTTTTGACCATCTTTTTGTGACTTTAATCAATATTATAGTTTAATGCACATTTTAAGTTTCACTCTTTTGTATATCTGTCTGGGATGAGTTGACCGATGTCAGTCGGTCTCCACACAACCAGAACTATGCTGTCAGCTGTTGTTCAATGACTAAACAACGTCCCTGTCCCAAACGGTTCCTTGTGTACTACTTGGGGCCAGGGGCCCCATTTGGTTAACTATAAGCCAGTAGGCCAGGGGCCCCATTTGGGTTAACTATAAGGAGTAAACAACAGGCCAGGGCCCCATTTGGGTTAACTATAAGGAATAGTCTGGGCCAGGGGCCCCATTTGGGTTAACACAACCAGAATATGCTGTCAGCTGTTGTTCAATGTAGGCCAGGGGCCCCATTTGGGTTAACTATAAGGAATAGACCAGGGGCCCCATTTGGGTTAACTATAAGGAATAGGCCAGGGGCCCCATTTGGGTTAACTATAAGGAATAGGCCAGGGGCCCCATTTGGGTTAACTATGAATAGACCAGGGGCCCCATTTGGGTTAACTATAAGGAATAGGCCAGGGGCCCCATTTGGGTTAACTATAAGGAATAGACCAGGGGCCCCATTTGGGTTAACTATAAGGAATAGGCCAGGGGCCCTATTTGGGTTAACTATAAGGAATAGGCCAGGGGCCCTATTTGGGTTAACTATAAGGAATAGGCCAGGGGCCCCATTTGGGTTAACTATAAGGAATAGGCCAGGGGCCCCATTTGGGTTAACTATAAGGAGTAGGCCAGGGGCCCCATTTGGGTTAACTATAAGGAGTAGGCCAGGGTGCTACTTGGGACTCATATTTTATAAAAGAGGTTAGGAACTTGTTACGTGTATTAATCTGCCCCATCTGTCCCCAACCAACAACGCTGCGTTCAGAAACCAGTGTGTTGATATTGTCTATTGCTCAACACATGGACGAGACTAAACGCTTCTATGAGCTTCTGACATCACTTCCCCATTAATTTTTTTGTTTTTTTTAAAAGAGAAATAACTATTGTGATGTCAGAAGCTCATAGAAGCGTTTAAAAAATTAAAAAATAGATCTATTGTGATGTCAGCGAGGCGGCAGCCCACCAGGTAGTGACTGACTGTTCTACTGAAGCCAACAGAACAGTGGCAACAGGTGTAATGTATTATTTACATGGGGTTTTTCTATTTGGCTCCCACTAAATAGGTGACGAGTTCGAATGGCTTATTATTTACTGGGTGTTTTGAAACGGGTTTGTATATCAGCAAGTTCTTGGTGTAAAATAATAAAAAAAGACATGTTATTAAACTGGTATAAGTCGGCCGAGTTGCTTTTATTTATCAAGAGTTATCAGGCCATGCATAAGGTGGGGAAGAACTGTGTCAAGGTGTGATGACTGTGGGGTGGGCCCTCTTTATTTTTCTCCCTCCAATTCATCTTTCATTGATTGATTCCTTGTAATCTTCCTCTCCTTGCCTCCCTTCTCAAAAGGCATTTAGCTGTGTTTGAGCGGATCGATACCGTAATGTATCGTGGGTAAATTGACTGCTAGTTATTTCTGATGCCATGGGGTTTTATGTACATCAGTCACTTAGCTTAGTTTGACATTTCAGGTGACCGTTAACATACGGACTTGTTCTAACATGCTTATCCCATGGTTCATTTAGAATTTTTAGGACCTCCTTTTTTTTTCTGTATATTAAAAACAAAAAAATAGATAAAATAGTGAATTTGGTCTTTACTAATTCAGCCCACAGAAGCCGATTTGAATAACACATAAATAGCAAAAAAGACAGTGGAATAATGTTTGTTTGTTTAAGGTTTTTTAAGTGTTTGTTGTATATCTATAATTACAATTTTGCAGATTAACACTGGAGTGATAAATGATCAGATGGTCATGTACAGGTAGAGATATTGGTGTGCAAAAGAGCAGAAAATAAAATAAATAAAAACAGTATGGGGATGAGGTAGGTAAAAATGGGTGGGCTATTTACCGATAGACTATGTACAGCGGCAGCGATCGGTTGGTTAGCTGCTCAGATAGCAGATGTTTGAAGTTGGTGAGGGAGATAAGTCTCCAACTTCAGCGATTTTTGCAATTGAAATGCAGCCCATGCAAAAACATTTCTCTAACTTCACCTGACAGATTTAGCTGGGGATGTTATTTAGATTGACACGAGGGGTGCGTCAATAGATTTAAGGATTTTCTGTTAAAGTCAGAACACTGGTCATATTTATTAGACCCGTGTAAAGTTCCACGCTTTGTCCACAGAAGGTGCTGGTGCAGACTTTTACAGTAAAGATTGCCACTAGTTACCACAGCCACAAAGCATTTTTTAAAGACTTCATTTAAAGGTTTAAGCATATAAGGTTAGCAGTGTGCTTAAGGTTATGTTTAAACCCAGATTTTTAAGAAATTGTAGGAATAGTCAAGAGTTTAGCCATAAGTATGACTTTGTGGCTGTGGTATCTAGGAACGTCCACTAAAAGAGGGGGTGCCTGATTTCTCGACCACTGATGATGACGTCCCCCCACGGCTCTTGTAGCCATAGCAGCCGAACACGACAACGGTCGTAAACACACACAAAAAAAAACGGATACCAGAAATATATTTCTCACTGAACAGATCTTTACAAAAGAATATTACCTTTACTTTTGTTGTTGTTTTGTTTTACCTGACAACGCCAGCTGTACGTAAAACTAGCTCAGGTCGCTAGCAGCGCCTAAATTGTATGCTATCGCTAGTTTCGCTAACTATAACGTTAGCTAGCTACATTGTATTGCTAGCTAAGTTAGCCTAGCTTGTTAACATTGTCTATCCGCTATCTTAGCAGTTTGTGAAAAATACTAAACATAATAATAGTTTGCTATAGTTTAGCAAGGAAACGTACCTGCTAACGTTATTAGCTAGTTCTAGCTGACGTTACATGCTGGCCAATATGTTATATTGCTTTTAAATAGTTAGGATTTTTTTTTTTTTTAAACACTGTTCTAGCTAGCTAATTTGTGTAGGTAGGTAAAGTAAACACAATGATATAGGTAGAGAGAGAAACAGCAAGTACACTCACTAGTACGAGCTGTGGCTAGTGTTTTTAGTTTGCCAATCCGACGATGTCAAAGAATGGCACTTTTATTGGCCCCTATAGGCCTAACTCATGCAGCTGTATGGTGATAATGAGCTGAAATGCCGAATAGAGGCATTTGATCCATTCAGAATCGCTGCTACATGAATCTTTTCCGACAATTATCTGAGTTTGGACAGCAATGTTTAGTCTGATGGCGAATTGTTGCAACTGGTTGAAACGCTGGCGGCAGCCCGCAAGGTGAGTGCATGAAGTATCATTCTATGTTGTATCTGTCGAACTGCTTTGCTTGATCTGGGCCAGGTCGCAGTTGTAAATGAGAACTTGTTCTCAACTAGCTTACCTATTAAATAAAGGTTAAATAAAAAAATCTGACTAGTTAGCTAACGGAAGTTAAATTGTCTGGTTATGTATTTAAATATTCACACAATTTTTGATTTATTGGCTATTTGATTTGTGAATGGGGTACCCATTGCTGCCAGCCATCCACCCAGTTCACCCCATGTCAGAATCTGTGATTTCATAGAATGTCTTGTTCGCTATATATCACCCAACAGAGATGTGTGGTTTATAGCATGCTGCTGCCTGATTACCGGGTAGTCATGTAACCAGTGACTAAGGTGCTAAACTACAGCCACTTTTGGCAGCTGTCACTCCTTAAAACTGCAGAAGTACCCCCCCCCTCTCTCCGGGGGCCGGATTAAAAAGGCATAAACCCCAGGGCTGTTATTCTGTATGTTCTCTTTCATTCTGTTTGATTTCATGACGTGCCTATTCTTACTATAACATATGTGTGTTGTCGACTGTGATAAAGGCACAGGGTCGTAGGCAGTGTGTGAGTTTAAAGTTTGGGGGAACAGTTGGTGGAGGGGCCGACCTGACGGCCTGAACAGTTGGTGGAGGGGCCGACCTGACGGCCAGAACAGATGGTGGAGGGGCCGACCTGACGGCCTGAACAGTTGGTGGAGGGGCCGACCTGACGGCCCTGAACAGTTGGTGGAGGGGCCGGCCAGAACAGATGGTGGAGGGGCCGACCTGACGGCCTGAACAGTTGGTGGAGGGGCCGACCTGACGGCCCTGAACAGTTGGTGGAGGGGCCGACCTGACGGCCCTGAACAGTTGGTGGAGGGGCCGACCTGACGGCCCTGAACAGTTGGTGGAGGGGCCGACCTGACGGCCGGAACAGTTGGTGGAGGGGCCGACCTGACGGCCAGAACAGATGGTGGAGGGGCCGACCTGACGGCCTGAACAGTTGGTGGAGGGGCCGACCTGACGGCCCTGAACAGTTGGTGGAGGGGCCGACCTGACGGCCGGAACAGTTGGTGGAGGGGCCGACCTGACGGCCAGAACAGATGGTGGAGGGGCCGACCTGACGGCCTGAACAGTTGGTGGAGGGGCCGACCTGACGGCCCTGAACAGTTGGTGGAGGGGTCGACCTGACGGCCTGAACAGTTGGTGGAGGGGCCGACCTGACGGCCTGAACAGTTGGTGGAGGGGTCGACCTGACGGCCTGAACAGTTGGTGGAGGGGCCGACCTGACGGCCGGAACAGTTGGTGGAGGGGCCGACCTGACGGCCCTGAACAGTTGGTGGAGGGGCCGACCTGACGGCCCTGAACAGTTGGTGGAGGGGCCGACCTGACGGCCGGAACAGTTGGTGGAGGGGCCGACCTGACGGCCAGAACAGTTGGTGGAGGGGCCGACCTGACGGCCCTGAACAGTTGGTGGAGGGGCCGACCTGACGGCCCTGAACAGTTGGTGGAGGGGGCGACCTGACGGCCCTGAACAGTTGGTGGAGGGGCCGACCTGACGGCCCTGAACAGTTGGTGTCCCTCTGATGCTAAACAGACAAGAGTATCGTGAGAACACGTGTCCCGCTGTAGAGAGATTTAAGGAAATCCCTAGCTAATCCTGCTGCTCCATGGGCCTGGCCTGTACAGTTGGCGGGGGTGGTTATGAAGTATGTGTGTGTGTGTGATGTGTTTTCCGTCAGGGAGGCGTACTGTATATTTCGGTTGTTGTGGTTACTAGTTCTTGTCCCTGACGTCTGTCTGGTCAGTGCTCTCTGGGTCTGTAGAGTGGGGGGTGTTCTGGTCAGTGCTCTCTGGGTCTGTAGAGTGGGGGGTGTTCTGGTCAGTGCTCTCTGGGTCTGTAGAGTGGGTGGTGTTCTGGTCAGTGCTCTCTGGGTCTGTAGAGTGGGTGGTGTTCTGGTCAGTGCTCTCTGGGTCTGTAGAGTGGGGGGTGTTCTGGTCAGTGCTCTCTGGGTCTGGAGAGTGGGGGGTGTTCTGGTCAGTGCTCTCTGGGTCTGTAGAGTGGGGGGTGTTCTGGTCAGTGCTCTCTGGGTCTGGGGAGTGGGGGTGTTCTGGTCAGTGCTCTCTGGGTCTGTAGAGTGGGGGGGGGTGTTCTGGTCAGTGCTCTCTGGGTCTGTAGAGTGGGGGGTGTTCTGGTCAGTGTTCTCTGGGTCTGTAGAGTGGGGGTGTTCTGGTCAGTGCTCTCTGGGTCTGTAGAGTGGGGGGTGTTCTGGTCAGTGCTCTCTGGGTCTGGGGAGTGGGGGTGTTCTGGTCAGTGCTCTCTGGGTCTGTAGAGTGGGGGGTGTTCTGGTCAGTGCTCTCTGGGTCTGTAGAGTGGGGGGTGTTCTGGTCAGTGCTCTCTGGGTCTGTAGAGTGGGGGTGTTCTGGTCAGTGCTCTCTGGGTCTGGGGAGTGGGGGGGTGTTCTGGTCAGTGCTCTCTGGGTCTGTAGAGTGGGGGTGTTCTGGTCAGTGCTCTCTGGGTCTGTAGAGTGGGGGGTGTTCTGGTCAGTGCTCTCTGGGTCTGTAGAGTGGGGGGGTGTTCTGGTCAGTGCTCTCTGGGTCTGTAGAGTGGGGGTGTTCTGGTCAGTGTTCTCTGGGTCTGTAGAGTGGGGGTGTTCGGGTCAGTGTTCTCTGGGTCTGGACTGGTTGAGTGCTCCCAGATGAAGTCTTCCTGGCTCTCAGAGGACTGTAGAGTGGGG